>NW_003315094.1:0-288475 GCF_000151125.1 Trichophyton benhamiae CBS 112371 | reverse complement strand
GCCTCTCTAGGCCTATTAGTTACTATAAGTAAAGAATATAGATAGTTAGAAGTTAAAAAATTAGAAATTAAGGTAAAAGAAGATAAAGTATAAGTAAAATTTAAGTTTAAAAGATTTTTATATTAAGTAGTTAGTTATAAAACTATTATAGTACTAAATTAAAAAAAAATATATCTTTTCTTAATATAATATATTTATAATATTCTTAGTAGCTACTATATTAATATCATTATTAATTAGTATTAGTACTTTATCGGTACTTATTGGTGTTCGCCACTATGTCTCTATGGAAGATAGTAGTACCGCAAAACATACTTTATCCGCTATGGTTCCATCCATGTTTGAACTTTCTGTTTTTCGAGGATCGCGCAACCAAAGCAGGTTTCATCGCAAGGACTCGATTGAATGAACCGCCAACGGCCAGCTATTATATATTACCTTACCATTATATGAGCTGGGTACGTCGAGTAGTCAAGATGGCGGAAGAAACTGGTGCAAAGCGACTCAAGTCGCCGCCGCTGATCGGCACACACAAGTGAGTCCCCATGGCTCACCATTGTCAGAGCAAACTAACAACCGTTGGTCTCGCCAGCGGTCACTTCCATGCCGATGAAGCGCTTGCTGTTTATCTCCTCCGCCTGCTGCCAGCCTACTCCACCTCTCCCGTCATTCGAACACGCGACCCGGGTCAATTAGCTACCTGTCATACTGTTGTTGATGTGGGAGGGGTGTACGACCCTTCACAAAATCGATATGACCACCATCAACGAACTTTTGATACAACGTTCCCTCAGCACCAAACCAAATTGTCTTCTGCAGGGTTAGTATATATGCATTTTGGTAAAGCAATAATAGCCCAGCATATGGGGCTCTCTACCGAGCACCAGGACGTCAGCACCATTTACGAGAAGCTTTACGCAGATTTCATTGAAGCGCTCGATGCTCACGACAACGGAATTTCCGTTTATTGTCCCAAGGCCATCTCCAATGCCGGTCTGGAGAAACGATTCCGAGACGGTGGAATAAACCTGGGTTCGTTGATTGGTGATATGAACCTTTGTGGACCAGGCGAGAACCTTGACGAAGACGCTCTTTTCGCTAGAGCCAGTACCTTCATCGGAGAGGCTTTCTCGAGGAAGCTTCATGCTGCCAGTAGCAAGTGGTTGCCCGCTCGAGCCACAGTTTCACAGGCTCACCAGTCTCGCATGGATGTCCATCCGTCGGGAAAGATAATGCTTCTTGAGAATTCTGGAATTCCATGGAAGGAACATTTGTATCGTCTGGAAGAAGAGGCCGGCAACGTAACCGCAGGAACTGCGGACAATAAAGTCTTCTATGTCATATACCCGGAATCAACCGCCGAGAAATCCAACTGGCGCGTTCAATGCGTTCCCGTTAGTGAGAACAGTTTCGAGTCTAGAAAACCACTGCCAGAGTCATGGCGGGGTGCGCGAGACTCGGAACTTGATAGTATTATATCTAAGGAGATGGAAGAAAAGCAACGAGAAAGGATACCCGAGGGTGCTATTTTTGTCCATGCCAGCGGATTTATTGGCGGACACAAGAACAAGGCAGGAGCTCTTGCTATGGCTGTGGAAAGCCTTCACTAGGTTATTTCAACTCGCCGCCTTAGCAGGATTGGTGATCATTGCTGTCTTAACTAACGTAAAAAGCTAATGCCAATGATATCGACTTCTGTACCCTCATTATGGCCCCAGATAGGCTTTGGTAACCTATATTTTTTTTGATCCTCATTTCTTTATCTAGTGACCTGCACTACCATGTCTATAATATCCAAACCGAAATCCAAGAGGATAAAACTGCATAAATGGTCCAAAAAAAAAAGGTGCTTAAATCATGCAGGATAATTATACTTACTAGGATATCAATTCATACGGATGATCCTACCATCTACCACTGGAGCTATGGCCCGGGTCCATGGCGGTAAATGGTCCTTGCCACCTTTCTCAACGGTCTTAACCCGGTTTGGATCAACTCCCAGCTTTTTCCGCCATTTTCGGAGAACTCTTCGGGCAACTAGTTCTCTGTGATCGGCATCATCTGGAGACAGGGCATGGGATGTGACATAATTACGGGGTCGGAAGAGGGATTCTGAATGGGAGTCAGACTCGGAGTCCAGGGGTGTGTCAGCCCCTATTCGGCCCAGAGTGGCAGCACCAGGCTGCTGATGGACCGGCGCAGCCGTCATTACTGGGCTGGCCCCTTGGGTAGCTCCCGGCTTGGATATATAACGGAAGCTCGTTTCAGGGAGAATATTAGTTGGAGGAGATGTGCTGCTGCTGGCTGGAGGAGTCAGCTCCTCTGATTTCAGCTTCTTGTGGACATCCATCCAGTGCCGGTCCAGACTAGGACTGAGACGATTCCATTTCCCTATGATCTTATTACTTAGGAAGTACTGCCGGAGCATGGTGCTGAGAAGGAGACCATCTTCTTCAGACACAACCTCCTCTGCTTCGCCGCCCTCGCTCCTGGTGAGGAGCGAGGCGAATCCATCCTTCCCCCTGGCCATGTAGCCTCTCGTTGATACGGTGTAAATTCCGTCATCTCGGAGATCCTCATTGTTTAATTTTACCCATAGGATACGGGAGCCAGGTGGTTTGGACATGGAAAAGGCAAACTTAATGTTTGATACCTGGGGGAACCGCCCTTCAAGAGCAGGCAGCTCGCTAACGCCATTCTCCAGTGCCAGCCAAAGGGCCTTGCCCGTAATGCGGAGAACTACCACAGGGTCTTCGAAAGGAAAACAATTGAGGATGTCTTTCACTCTGAGAATCCCAGGAGGGTATATTTGGTCCCCTCGAATGGTCCCAGCAGCCATGATTGCACAGTCCGTATTATGATAACATCGCATCACGTCACATACGAAATTTCCTAGGTTCGATTCTTGGGTGCGGACCGTAATGAACCGACCATCTAGAGGGGTAACTGTGTATCCGATAGGCTTATGAAGCTTCCCCTTGAGGGCTGATGTGAGCTTGTCTACAAGCTTAACAGTCTCGAGGTGTTTCGGAAGATCGCGTGTGATGTCTCGCCGGATGATGTTGAAATCCCAGCCGGAACCAGACTGTTTCCTCCAGGCTTCTATGTAGCTAAGCTGCTTGAAGTCTGTTCCGGAACGCAAAACGTGCGTAGAGTTAATAAAACTGTGACTGTAATAATGATCATGGCCGCCTAGAATGATATCCACCAAGCCAGGAGGGATTTTTTCCGCGAGTTTGTTATCGTTTGGCTCTCTCTGATGAGTGACGGCGATGACTATGTCTGCGCCTTGTTCACGGAGGGCGGGGACCAGCTCTTTCGCTGTTTCTGACGCAGACTTGTATATGAGATTCGGAGGGAGGTAGTTGATAGTAGCAAGCCTATTGGTTACCCCCCATCAGCAGGTTGCCTCTGGCAAAATACAGGGAGATCCAGCGTACCATTCCCTTTCGCCCAAGCCTATGACTCCAACTTTTATTCCGTTTGAAGAGACGAGCATGCAAGTCTTCTGGCAGTTTGCCAGGGGCTCACCCTCGCCCAGGGCCGGGTCAAGCACGTTTGCGAGCAGCCACGGAAACTTGCATTGAGATCTCAGGTGCCTGAACTGTGCAATTCCAAAGTCTAGATCATGGTTCTATCGATATCCATGGACCGTTTAGCAATCGCGATCCAACTGTCATGGCAGAACGTAACTAGTTATTATATATATTGTAGAGGGGAACGTACACCAACACACGCAACATCTGTCCCCACATGGTTAAGAAACGGGACCATGTGCTGGCCCTTCGTGATAGTGCTCTCAAGACTCGGGTTGAAAGCGTCTCCAGAAAAGAAGGTGAGGATTGAGGGCTGTCCGGAGAAGCTGGGATCGGATCGATAATGGTTCACGAGGGTCTGAAACCGCGGGGCACCACCACAGGGATCTGACGAGGAGGCTCTGGGCAAGTTGTCAGTAGAGGATCAAATGGATATTTTCTCTCAGCAAAGGAAGCGCCAACTGTATATCTCACTCGACATGGTAGACGTCGTTGTAGTGCAGGAGCCGCAGGTCGGGAGTACCTCGTCGCCCGCTGTCAAAGGTCGAGGTACCCCCGCTGGCCACTGTCTGCGGCGAATCCCTGGTGTCCTCTGGCATCTCTTCCGTATGTCCCCTTCCTTACTCTGTAACTATATAATCGGCCGCTAGCTGGATATATTTCCTATAAGAATGAGTTGTCTCCTGGGCTTCGACGTTGCTATCTGGTGTTGCTAGGCGTGAGTCAATTCGACCTTAAGTTGAGTTAGTTAATTAGTTAATTCGTTAACTAACTAGTTAGTTAGTTAATTAGTTAGTTAACTTAGTTAGTTAATGAAAACGGGGCTGCCGTGACGTCACCCTTTTCAAAATTTACACACATAACTTATCATCGACCAATGTTCTACATTTTTCAAAACCGTCTTACATCCAGTATCATGCATGATTCTTATAATATACCTATCTCCGAAATATAACTTCTCGAAGATTTACTAGATATAGGAGTAAATATACCCTATGAACAGAATATCTAATATAGCCATGCGGTGCTCGTCCGCCATGATCCGTCAGACGTACTGGCGGCCTTCTTATCTTGGGGGCCAGCAGCTGAGGAGATGTTATAGGATACCATCAGATACGACTACAACGCCTCGCCCTATAGCAACAGATTTGTCTATACTCAAGGCCGCAGCTGCTCCGGTTTTATCACAAGAAACCCCGCGAGTAAGATGGGCAGGGGTATTTGGTGACTTCGCTGTGGGAGCAGAGAATGATTACAGCGTGGTGGATGTAATTATTCTCTACGACTCTGACAAAGTTGGCCCCGACAGATGGCCTCCACAATTACGGGACTTGGATAAGATTCTGCCTGTAGCTTGGGGCCGAAATGCTGTAGTCGAGGAGTTAACTATAAAGAAAGTGCCTCACTTTTGGTGTATCGTTCAATTTTTACAGTCTAGGGTAATTTTTGGATCGGATGATGACCCTATAGTTATGCAAGTACGTCAGGAGTGGCTTGATATTTTGGTAAATGGGGCAATACATTTTAAATCTCTTATACGTGATATAAACGATATTACTACCACTATTCAGGGGAAGTCTCTGGAGGTATAACCAGTGTTCTTCTTTGATCTACAATCTTGATATACTAATTGACTACCTAGATATTATGTTCAGATTCTCAGCTGCGTCAGACAGTCTTACAACGTATCGTGGCCGTGCTCGATACGATCGATAGAGACCTTGTTAATGGGTGTTCATCCAGTCCTTTTAAAGAACTACTTCAGTTCGAGGGGCAACGTGACTACGACCTTATACAAGACAGGATGAAGAGAATTATAAAGGGTAATCGGACCCAATCGAAGTATAGTGTTGACCAGTCAGATCAGTTATGTAGATCTCTCTGGAGACTCGCCACAGCTTCGGGTAGAGGGACGTTGGATAGACTAGGCAAATGGATCGAGAGCCATGTGATAGCAGGCATCGAAGAAGCAGTTGAGCAGCGTGGGCACGTTCAATCGCTAACACCGAAAGAGAGAATACACGTTGAGTACTATTATTATGCTTAGGTATATGGGTGAGCTTTCATCTGCATCCACTGCTTGTTAACTATCTAACTAGACGGGGCATTGTAGTTACCTGGTCTCGAGGCCTGCCCTGTAGCTGTATATCAGGCAGACAGCTAACCCTATCATCCTCCTCCTTACGATCTAACAAAATGCGGGCAAGCTAGGGCAGCCGCCAGGGAGCTCGCAAATCAGCCCGATTCGGCAACTGGCTGGTAATTGATGTTGACAGCATCGATGAAGACATCATGACTTCCGTAGCAGGTGTATGGGCCCAACGAGGCAGTAGCAGCAGGCCAACCCTTGGGATATTTCAAACGACATCTTTGTATTGATAGACAGTTAGCAACACGACGAGTGCCTCTGCACCTAGTTGAATAAGTTAATGAGAATGGATTAAAATACCAGAATCCTCTTTAGAGCTGCCCGTCAGGGCATCATCCATTCCTTGACCATCGCAGCGGATCGGCAGCTTACCTTACAGGTATGTACATCGCAAGAGCACAGCTATGCCATAACTGTAACTCAGTAGCTAAACCCTATGGGTGCTAACCTACCAAAAGTCATCACAAGCGGCGAGAAAGGGTTCTCCAGCCCATGCAGCTGCCTGCTGGTTCGAGAGTTTGACGGATCTCTCGCGAGATGAAGAGCACGGAAGACGTGCTAGAGTAAACCATTCAGCATATTACCAGAAAAAATCGCGATAGAGGAGCAACAGCCTGGTAACTCACGAGCCCCGGTTTCGATGTGGACATACTCGTCGTCGCTAAGCTGCATTATGCCAGACATGGGCGTCGTTGCCGCAGCCTTATCGTGGCTACCGGAGTTTCTTGCAGTTTTGACTAGTTGGAACCCATGCTCGCTGCGGACAGTTTCACTTCTCTATCTTGGTAAAATTAAAGTATCCTGGGCTATCCATGCATGTATATGTATGGCACAGTACACGGGCGAGGGAGTAGGAGAAACGAGAGCCGAGATGTATATGTATCGGGGAGAATGCGGAGAGCCGGGCTGGAGATGACTAATCTCGAATAGGAAAAGAAAGGGAGAGAGGAAGCAATATCGAGGAAGACAAGAGAAAGGATGATTGATGATCATAAAGGCAGCGGTGAAATACCTAGAAGGCAGGGTGATCAACTGGGTGGACATCCCGTTTATTAACTAGTAAGAAAACTGGGGGATGCTGTAGCCTCTTCCAAAAGATAAGAAAAAATACTTTATATATCAGAATACCAAAAACTACCAACATTAACCAGGGGGGCATAATAGGCGTAAGTGAAGTATCACCAGCTTATCGTCTGTCAAAGAACCAGCTGGTACGTTTTGGGCCGGCACTTGTCGAGGAATCCTGTGCCTGGACACCGGACAGGGTGGAATTGGATGGTGCGTCCGCACCACCGCCACCACGAAGTGGTTTCGCTATCCTCGAGCCTCCAAAACCGAAGCCAGCAGAGTCGGAGGAAAGGCCTTTGGTAGAGCCAGCTTTGGCGGCTTCCAGGCGTTCCTTGACGGCCGTGAGCTGCGCTTCGAACCTGTGGGTAGAGGAAGAGAAGGATAGGTTAGCTTCTTTGGTCACGATGTAATTGTGATATTGATTCAAAACACACCTGTGGTTGGCAGCCGTTAGCTTTTCCTGGCTTTCCTGGAGAAGGGTCTCCAGGCTCTCGATTCGTTCATTTCTGGCTATCAACTTCCGCTCGGCAATGGCGACCTCCCGCTTGAGGCTGCCGTTCTGTTCCACCAGTTGGCGTTGTACATGGGTCAACTGCTCGAGATTGCGCTCCAAAAATGCCATCTTCTTCTGCTGGGCACGGTTGTTGGACGACTGCAGGACTTGTTTGTACTGCTCACGGGTCTCATCCAGAGATATTTCAAGTTCAACTACCCGTTCACACCGGTTCTGCAAGTCGCGCATAAGAGATTTCTTCATAATGTCAAAATCAGCAATCTGCTGCTGCAGGGTCTTGCTGTTGATGGTCGCACTTCCTCCTGCACTGGCAGAGGATCCATTGGGCTGAGAGCGCGGTGTAGAGTCGGCGACAGACTGTCTCAGGCGGGTAAGCTCTTCATCTCTGAGAGATAGCTCACGTCTGAGATGCTCCATGGCCATCTTCTCCAGCTCGTTGCCTTCAGAGTATGCCTGGGTGAGTTTTTCCTTGATTTCTGAAATATCCGCCTCCCCAAGATTCTGTTCGAGAAGATCGTCGACTTCTTGCTGAAGCGCAGCTATCTTATCCAACAGCTTTCCGTCAAAAGCCCCGTTGAAGCCTTCTTCACGGCTGGTCATGGCAAGCTCAGCTTGTCTGATTACCCCCTGGGCTTCTACCAAGCTTCCCCGTAACTCAACAAACTCCTCTGGGGAGACCGCTTCGCCTGCAGAGCTGGTTGCATGCAGGCTGTCTACACGCTCGATCAAGTTCCTTATCTTGCGCTCGTTCTCAGAGAACACGTCCACCTTCATGTCAAACCCGGCCATCATCTTAGCCATCCGTTCTGCCTTCTTTTTGTCTTTTTCGTCCAAGGCTGCGCTCGTCTCCTTGGCACGCATGCGCACGTCAAGAAGCTGTTGCTTGAGGTCGTCCAGTTCAGCTGTAAGCTCGGAGTTGGCTTCCTTCAGGGTATCCATGGTGATGGCTTGCTCCTTGCTTTCATATGATACTTTCTCCAGCTGCATGCGCAGCTCGTTGACCTCCGCGTTCAGTTTCTCGTTGTCTTTACCGGTTCGGACAGCATTCTCCTTGAGTATCTTAAGCTCCTCCTTTTTCTCTTGGACTTCCTTCTCTGCGTTGGCGATGTACGTTTCCTTTTCTGCGAGCTGATCCTGCAGTTCGTTCTCTCGCCTCAAAAATTCCTCCCGCTCGTCTCGTTCCAGGACAATACTTGGTGTGCTAGATCGTTCTCCAAATCTCGATTCTGGCCGGCTTGGGGTCTCTGATCGAGACATATCAGACTGCAGTCGGGATGGAGTTCCTGGACGGGGAGTACGGGCATCGGCCTTGAGGTTTCCCACCGTATCTGTCGATCGCAAGGTGGTCCATTTCTCTTTTGAAAGGTTTTCTCCAGTTCGCCAGACTTGCACTTCGTTCTCTAGAGCAGATATGTAGGTTTCGAAAGTAGTTACCTGGCTCTGAGCCTTCTTGAGAAGGTGCTTGAGCTCTGCTGGACTCAATTCCTGGTTAATCTTCGCCTTGTTCTTGATGGCCTTTGCTCGTCCACCGAATCGAAGAGTGCTAAGCGTTTCCGCATCGTTGTAGCTACTAGGAGAGCAGTTAATTATCAGTGTCGTTCGGGAGTTACCCCCCAGACTTTCTTGCAGAATTCTAGTGAGCTTCGAATCTCGGTATGGAATGTGAGTAGATTTGCCGTCAGTGAGAGCGTTGATGACCATGCCCAGTGCACTCAAACTCTTGTTAATTTTCTTCGCTTCTTCGAGGGTCTGTCCACTGGCGCCGGTTTTGCCCACCTTTTCACTGCCAGCAAGATCGACAAGGAAAAGCTGACCGCTCTTGGCCGACCCAGTCTCGACATTCTTCTGAGTGATGGTGATGACAAATATCGAGTGCGAGCGAGACGATTCTTGATTCATATTCGTTGCCGCAACTGCTCTCGAGGTATCACCCCTTCTCATCACCTCAAACACCTCCTGTACACTGGACACGTATATTTCAAGCAAGCCCTTGACGTAGACGCCCCTTGATTTCTCCTCGTGAACGGGTAGGTTATCATTTTGCGGCACCAGCAGGTCTCTTATCCGTTCCATATATATCTCCATGTAACTGACACGCACGGTGTATTCAATGTTGCCAGGGCTGGTCAGGATGCTGGTGAAGATCTGCTCGACGATACGGGGTATGATTCCCTTACCATCGGGGTCATCGATGTCGGATCCCATCATCGTGTATGACTTTCCCGCTCCTGTCTGGCCGTACGCAAACACAGTTCCATTGTATCCATTCATAATATCATCAACAGTCGACCTGATCGAGAAATCAAACACATTTGACTGCTTCGAGTTCATGTCAAATATGCGGTCGAAGGTAAAGGAGCTAGATGCCTCTTTTGACTATATCATCAATACCAGTTTGAGTTAGTTTTATGCGTCTGCTGTTCTTTTTCTTCATTCTCTTCTTGTGTCCATCAAACTTCACCGGCAACAAGGAAAACGTACGTTTATTCTGCATGTCTCTTCGGATTCGAACTCCACGATCGGCTCGCCTCCATTGGCAATTTCTACTTTGTTCTGCGGCCTAAATCGTGCAACAACTATAGCAATCAAACGGCGCAATAGTTAGCCAGCCTGGGCAAGGAGAGGAGCTATCCGGTGATAAGTCGACCACGTACCCTTGATGGTGTTGAAGCCTCCAGAAGCACCGGAACTATTTGTCACCAGCAAACATGTCTGTTAGTTTCCGAACATAGCCATTATCGGTTTATTCCGACCAACTTACGCCATGGTTTGGGCTCTGTTCGGAGGAAGCGTCCTCGGCCCTTGGGTCAGGAGAGGGGACACCTAGCTTGCGAGATAGTGAGCAAGTCCGCCAGCGGGGAGTTTTAAGGAGTAACAGCTAAAATATGGCCAGAAGACAAGATTCCAAAATGCATCAATAAAAAGGGAGAGTAGTGGGTAGGAGTAATATTTATTTGCTCTATTGTCGTTGTTTTCCGTGCTGGCTGACGAAACTGGCTCAATATTTATTTTCCAGGTTCGAAGCGGCCCAAGCGGTTGGCAGAGCGAGAGGGACCCACGTGAGTTTATCGCCCTTGTCAACACACGCGAACAAGCGCTGCCTTAGGCGCCAGACGACGACCAGGGGCAGGCAGCGCGCTTCGCTGGCGAGCAACCCTTAGTATCGTGGAAGGACATCGCCAGCCATCACCATTACTAAAATGGGGGACATGCAAGGTTAACTCGAGGTACGGGAGGATTTGCCCCTGGCTTAGCTAACTAATTCGCCTGTTGCCCCTGGACCCGAGCCAGATAACCAACAGAGCATGGGTTCCTGACATGATTGGCGCAACGAGAGGCGGACACACAGTGAGTTAAACGGGAAAGGGGAATATTTTATACACTCGCTTCTAACTAGCTAACTAAGGTCACGGTAAGGTGTATACCGCCGATAGATGCAAAGCATGGGGTCATTTCAGGTCTCGCAGTAGCCGTTACTCAACCTTCTCCAGTCTCTGGACAACGATGGCCGTGGCAGCACCGCCTCCGTTGCAAATAGCTGCGAGGCCATACTGGCCTGGCTGCAGCTGGTGGAGAAGAGTAGTAAGGATTCGCGAGCCAGAACTTCCAAGCGCGTGGCCAATGGAGATAGCGCCTCCGACAGGGTTGACACAGGCATTCTCAAGACCCAGGATCTATGGGAGTTAGACAAAGTTAGCCACGGTTAACAGTCAAAAGAGAGAGAATTTGAAGAGTGCGAACGGGATACGAACCTTCTCGTTTGCCTTGATGACGGCAGCAAAGGCCTCGTTGAACTCCCAGACGGAGATCTGGTCCTTAGTTAGGCCTGCCCGACTTAGGGCAATTGGGACGGCCTTGGCTGGGGCAACAGGGAAGTCGACTGGGTCAATTGCGGCATCTGCGTGGGAAACAATACGGGCAAGTACACGATTGCCGGAGCCGTACTCACGGGCGAGAGCTTCGTTTGTGATGACAAGAGCAGATGCACCGTCGTTAAAGGTCGAGGCGTTTCCGGCGGTAATAGTTCCGGTACCGTCCCGGACGAAGGCGGGTTTCAGGCTGCGTATTTTATCAGCGCGGAGGTCCTCGAACCCTTCGTCCCTGTTGACGACAACTTCGCCCTTCTTCGTTTTGATTGTGACAGGAGTAATCTCATCGTCAAATTTGTTCTCCTTCCACGCGGCTTGCGCACGTTCATAGGACTGGATGGCATAGGCGTCCTGCTCCTCCCTTGTGATATTGTGCTTCTTTGCCGTGTTCTCAGCACAGACACCCATATGGAATTGGTTATAGACGTCCCACAGTCCGTCTTTAACCAACCCGTCCTCCAGCTTCATGTCTCCGAAGGGGGCTTGCTGGCTGGCGCGGGGTAGGTAATAAGGCACACGGGACATATTCTCCATTCCGCCGGCGACCTGAGCTTCAGCAAGGCCAAGCTGGATGTTCTGTGCCGCCATGACGACCGCCTTCATGCCCGAGGCGCATACTTTGTTGATGGTGACAGCTTCAACCGTTGTGGGAAGGCCGGCGAAGATTGAAGCCTGTCGGGCAGGGGCCTGACCGACGGAGCCCTGGAGCACATTTCCCATGTAGACATCAGTGATTTTCTCGACAGGAACCTTGGACTTGCTGATGGCTGCCTTTATGGCTTCAGCACCAAGCTTCGGTGCCGGGACCGTGGTGAACGGGCCGTTGAACTGTCCTCCCCATTCATTGGTTAGACCAACATCTCAAAGAAATATGAGTGTATTCGTACACGTTCTATGGACTCACCTTTGCAGTTGGCGTCCTAGCAGCGCCGAGAATATATGCATCCTGAATTTCTCGTCGAAGTGCGCCGGATGTGCTGAAATGTCGCTGGACTTGTCCAAGTCGTTGCGCCGAGCCGCGGCTGGCAAGGCTGGCCAGTCTGGAAGTATGCATCATTCTTAGTCTTGAAAGGTGCAGAATGGCGGAGCGAAGGGAGACGCAGCAGCACTCCACAAAACTCCTGTATATGTATATCTGTCTCGAGCAAGCAGGCTTTGATGCTGTCAAAGATGAATCTGAATCTTCTTCTGTTTCTGCTTCGTCGTCCTCCCTCTTTTTTTTGCCGCGAGGGAGCACCTCGGGAGTTTCTTTTTGGTCCGAGCTCCCTCTCTCCTGCCGAAACTACCCGCGATCACGTGCAAAATTCTTCGGCTGTTCGGCACCGCCAACCGAGATGACTCAGCATCCATAACTATCACGAGACTTCGGGTCAGCCATCCCGTCCGTCAAGTCTGCATATGTTGCACATTTTACCTGTCCTCATATTGTTAACGGCCTCCGAGTTCTGAGACGCTCAAGTCCTCTGCCGAAGTAATTTATTCTGGCCTCCTTGATTAGGGATTAGGGAAACCTCAGAATACCATAATTTGCCAGCATGGTATAGAGATGGCGTCCTCCAAATCAGGAATATAATAGCTGCACATTCTCCTGGTAGCTCTCTCGCGATTTTTCACGATAATTGCGGAGGGTCAAGAGGAACACGCTAAGGAAACGGAAAAGCGGCTACTTCAATTATTAACGGCTCTATAGACCAATCCTATTTGTTTCGAGCTACCCTCTCGAAGGAAACCTCCTTGATGATATTGTATGGCTTCTCTCAGAAGTTAGGTTTGAAGAATTTGAAGTTTAAGAGCAATCCGCGATGCGGAGCTCGACGAGCAGCATCGTGAACTCGGGAGAGTATCGAAAACATTTTGACGCAATGTTAAAGAGAGAACTTGATGAGCTGTGTATAAATATCCCAGGATTCTACAAGGCCTTTTTTCAAGGCATCGAATGGCTGCGGCCGCCAGGGCTGTATTTGAAAGATGTTCGGAAGGGAAGGATCCCCTTTACAGCAACGAGTCTGGCTGGAGAGAATGGTCGCGTGAAGGAAGAAGATATACTAAGCTGATTCCAATGGACAATGGGCGAATTCGTTCGCCTATATAAGGAGGAGTATGCACCAGACCAGACACAAGTACGACAAGCAATCTCACGCCTGGTTCGAGCTGCGACGGTATATGACGGAGATGATAATCGCCCAAGACCGTCGCCTGATTTGTAAAAGTGGTAGCTTATGTGCTTGTTGACGTTTCCACCACACCTTTAATCACTTGAAGATACCACGAAATCTGTTTCAAGCCCGACGTGAACCATTTTTGTTATTCTTATTCGGCAGCCAGGCCAAGGGGATCACTGGATCAAACCCCGTGCTCTGCTCGGTATGGCAACTCCGCAGGCCTTCCTTGACATCTTGCCACATCCACCAGAGCTTCATCCAATGAAGAAGCTTTAGAGCTTTTGAGATGATCGGGACAATCCAATTTTTGTCTCTTTTCACTATAAAGACATCAACCAAAGCGTAAGGAGGATTTCAAAAATGAAAGTTAAAGTGGGTAATACAACCTAGTCTTATTATAGGCGATATAATATCAGTAAAAGCTCATAAACCGGGAGACTAGATAATTATAATGAGGCTAAATGACTGGAAGCTGTTTAATAATGCCATTCTTCTTCTCAGCAACATACAGATGCTGGTTTCCTGGCGCAGTTGCGAAGTAAAGAGATTGTCTGATGCCATCACCAGAGAGTCTAGTGGCACCAGCAGTTGCTGGTGTGACAATACCTGCCTCTAAAATCCAGTCAGACACAGCATTGCCTTGCAAATCCAGTAGCTGTATCTCAACGGAGATTTGCCGTCGCCTGAGTGTTCCACCAGCCGTTGTTATTAGGACATCAGCGCCATATCCCATGTAGGTTGGAGGGATGCCCAAGGCTGTTATATCCGTATCAAAGACTGTCAAGGTATTACTTCCAGTATCGTTGAGTATTGTGACATCGATCGAGATAGCAGGAGATAAGAGACCCGGAACTGGCCTAACTCGTGCAAATATCTGCCTGGTTTAATGGTATGTATCAATGTGTATGGCTGAGTAAATCCTTACTAGAAACCTAGAATACTAACCTCATGCCCAGGGGCTTGGCCTGATGGGTAGTGATTTTATCTCGTGCGGTGGGCGAGTTGCTAGTTCAAAGGCTGGAGGGGGTATGAATGTAAGCCAGGAGGTCGGCCTCACAAGAATGTACTAGACAGAAATGCGTACGCTCTCAGACATAGGCTGAGAAGCCTGGCTCGGAACCATAGCCTGTGAGGATAGCTGCTGGCCATAACCCTATAAGAGTAAGCACAGAATCGTTTTGCGAGAATGGATGTGAAGAAAAGTACCTCGACCCAATATGGTCGCTTGAAATCAATATTCTTATGGGGAACAACTTTGCCATCCTGGATCCATTTGAATGGTCCTGGGAGTTTATTTTCACGATACAGGTTGATAGCAGTTTGGAGGTTTTTTTTCTGGGGCTCACTTGTGGTAGGATCATCAATCATGGTCTGTAGCTCCGTGATACGTCCTGATACATCCCACTGAATGGGGTGCGGACATGCAGGCAGTGGGTTGAAGGGGCGGGTCGACATGGCTTGCGAAGTGCAGTGAAAATAATGACCTGAGGCGGGGGTTGAGTTGCGAGGATGGTGGGCTGCCTTTTATTTTGTGTCAAAGTCTGCCGCTACACCAAAAGGAGTGAGCCCACACTAATGGTAGGCAGAGCTGAAGTTTGACAGTATGCTTTTTCTTGAAACTCAACAAGCGCTTGCATTGCAACTGGTTGCCAATGACTCAGCTCCACGCTCCGCCGCATGCCTGCGATTCGTGGTTTCGAATAGTTGATGCCCAGAGTGTCACAGGAGTCGCGATAGTTCTCTCGCTGAAAGGATATATTGTCGAGCCACTTTTTGTTGCTCTGTAAAAACTGCTAGTTCCCCTGGATTGTCCTCTATCAAAAATGTTACCTTACCTGAACCTCGGAGGCTTCAACATCGGCAGCCTCAAGCTCCTTGTGCCACAAAAACGCATTCAGGCTATCGTCGTGTTTTGAATTGTCGTCGCAGGGTGTCTCTTGGCTCATACCGAATGATTCACAGCTACTTTTTGCCTTAGCCAGAGCTTTCTCAACAAACGCCGACTGCCACCATGGGTCAGACATGTCCATCCTGTCGGACTTGCGTACTAGTGTTTTAAGGGGCTGGACATCGGTTAACCAGTCGGGCTCGCTTTGAGAGTTCTCCGCCCTTCGTTTACGGCTTGCCTGAGCCTTTGGATATTTGGTAGCTGTTGCCCGTTTCTGACGGCTGGGAGTGAATGAGTACTCCTCCCTTTGAAGAACGTACCATAGCAGTGTATCAACGCTCTGAGTGGATATGTTGTGTTCGAAAAAATAACCCCTCTGCGGTCCGCACGGTCAAAAGAAACTAGGCGTGCCAGTCTTGACGAGCTCACTTGCTGGTGTCGTGAAATGAAAGGAATACTTCATCTAGTCGGCTTCTCCTCTCTGGATCGCCTCCCGCACGTCGTGGAGAGACGATCCCCTTACGCGCTGCTTAGCGCTCTTCGCCGCCAGTTGTCTCTCTAGGCCTAAGGCATGCTGTCAAAGTCTGCCGCTACACTAAAATAAGTAAGCCCATACTAATAGTAGCTTTATGACTATATATAACTATTATAATTATAGTAGATTCTACCTATAAGTCTAGGTATCTCCCTCCTTAAGAAGATAATCTAAGCTATTATCTAGTTATAAGACTTCTACTATATAGATATTACTACTAGTTTATTTTAGATTAGTACTATATATTTCCTTATATAGGGTCTTATTAGAGGTAAAAAGGTACTTCTTTTCTTTTCTCTTTACTCTTTTACTCTTATAACTATAGAGTAGTTACCTCTCTCTCTATGGAGTATACTTCTTACTTTATAGACTTACTTCTCTCCTTACCTTTACTTCTTCTTACTATACCTCCTTTTCCCCCCTCTTCTCTCTCTCCTTTCTTTACTCTATAAGAATAACAAGTACTCCCTCTAATCCCCTTACCCTCCCTGACCCTCCCCCTAAGGCCGAACCCTAACCCTACCCTAAGACTTATTAAAAGAAAGGAGGAGGTAAAAGGGAATATAAGGTGTAGTAAGTAAAGAGGGAGTAAGGAGAGTAAAGTAAATTAGGTGTAGTGTCCACAGCTCAGCCCCTTAGGTTAGGTACCTCTAAGGCGCTGTCACGAGACTTCGGATATTTATTTTTCCTATAATTAGTCACTCCTGCTTAGTCATTGGATTAGTCATACCAGAACGGCGGAAAAAGCAACGAAAGAGAAAAAGGAAGGCGGAAGAACGAGCAGAGAACTAAAACATCCACCAACTGCAGGAGAAAAGACACCATAAAAATCGTCAAGGAGAACAGAAAAGGGAAAAGGAAGAGAAGGGCTTGCGCGGCTATTGAGATAACCAGCAGGGCAGCTCCTCACCCCGCAAAATAGAGATTGCTTTCTTCAAGCCCGATCAGCGAGGGAACCACCAACAGGACAGGGTACCGCCACTATCACAATAGCCGCCAGGGTTGTTCGTCCAGTCTATCTATCTGTCTCGATATCTCCCTCCCCGCCATGTCGACCTCAGCTCGCCGTCGCCTCATGAGGGACTTCAAGGTATGTTGTCGCAGCTACCACTACAAGCAGTTCCTGTCTGCTACGAGGGCTTTCACTAACCGTGGCTTTGTTGTAGCGGATGCAAACCGACCCTCCCGCCGGCGTCTCCGCATCTCCTATCGCCGATAATGTCATGACTTGGTACTCAAGCTGTGCCCAGCCGTATTGTTACTGTATGGCCGGAAGCGTGCTAATACTTATGTCTAGGAATGCTGTTATCATTGGGCCTGCCGACACACCATTTGAAGATGGAACTTTCCGCCTCGTGATGCATTTTGAGGAGCAGTATCCGAACAAGCCCCCAGGCGTCAAGTTCGTCAGCCAGATGTTCCATCCAAACGTTTACGGCACCGGAGAGTTGTGTCTAGACATCCTGCAGAACCGCTGGAGCCCAACTTACGATGTTGCTGCCATCTTAACTAGTATCCAGAGGTAAGGGATTCTCGAACCTACCATTAGCCAGGGTAACCTACTAAACCGGGCGGCTTACCAAAATAGTTTATTGAATGATCCCAACACGTCATCCCCTGCCAACGTCGAAGCCTCTAATCTCTATAAGGATAACCGCCGAGAGTACACCAAACGTGTTCGTGAGACCGTTGAGAAGAGCTGGGAGGACTAATCTATGTCTTCCTCGCCTCACAGCTGTTTGAACGAAGTTCTTGATTAATATAACGCCGCTGCCCTACCGCCAATCATTCCTATGATTCTACGACTCACCGCTTCCCAATCCCACCATTATCTCCTTCTCTTTCGATATTTTTGTTCGCCATGCACAGCGTTGGGGTTATGGCGTTGAGTGCTTTCTATGTTACATACCCAGATCACCTTACAGACCTCAATATATGCCCTTATTAAACTTTGCAGCTATATGCAAATCATACTGCATTTTTCGATAAATGCCCGTTCGTAAGACATAGGATTGGTAGTTTTCATCAAGCAATAATTAACTCGGGAAATCATAACATTGGTAGATTAGATACATGACTACCAACTGGTTTAGTGTACACCCATATCAAACATATTAACTGCAGTATGTAAGGAAGGATGTTCATCCGACCACGTGTTGAGTAAGTACCTCCCATTACTATTTACCTCCACCACACCAACATTTGCCATCCCCTTCTCTTTCGACTTGGATCAAAACGTCCATCCCTTTCTCGCTCAAGTAATCGGCCACACGGGTATGGACATCTGACAAATCTGAGTTTTTCGAAGCAATAATGTGTATGACCCCGAGGACGCGTCTATTGCCATGGTCGTCGACAGGCCCATGGCTGTGGCTGTGACTGCCACACTTCGTATGACTGTGGGCATGATTGTGGGTGTGGGAGTGATTATCAGAGTGGGAGTTGTAGCTATGATGTGAAGAGCAATGGCTTCCCCCACGATTATGCTGATGGCTGTTATGTGTATGTGTATGGGTATGGCCATGGTCATGGTCATGGCTATGACTGTGACTATGATGTTTGTGGTTATGGTCGTGGACGGTATCATCGAGCCAGAATTTTGGCACGGTATATCCAACTACCCCCCGCATGACACTAACCCCAGCAAGAGTATCCCGAAGACTATACTCAACGTCTGCTGGCAATGCGAGAAGCAGGGTCTTCGAGGTGCTGATAACAAGAGGTATAGCTGAGACAAATATCAGAATCGCTATCAAGCACGACGCAATCGGATCGAACCCAGACCACCCGAAAAAGTGCACTAGTATAGTGGACAAAACAACCGCCACTGATCCAAGTGCATCAGCAAGTATGTGTAAGAATATACCGTGCATATTTTCATTCCCGTGTCCGTGGTCATGATCGTGTCCAGCATGGCCATGGCCATGATGCGCATGGTCAAATGCAAATATCCCAACCATATTAACAACCAAGCCAAGCGAGCTTACAACAAAGAGGTCGCCAATCCTATGCACTTCGCTGCCTGACATCAACCGTTCCACGGCCTCGTATATTATCTCAACGCTAATAATCCTGTGGGATTGTCAGCAACTTGTCCATGGCGTGGTATATTTCAAGAAGGATGCACTTACATCAGAAACACACCGTTTCCAAAACCTGCAAGCGTATCAATTTTGCCGTAGCCATATGGAAAACGAGAGCTCGGCGGCCACTTGCTCATGACAGCGGCCGCTAGGCCAACAGCGAGAGCAAAACAGTCGAACAACATGTGAATACTGTCGCTCAGCAGTCCTAGAGAGCCCGTGACGACACCATAGGTCAACTGGACCACCATAAACGTTAGGTTCAGGCTATATACTAGGGTTAGCAAGATAATATGCCCAAAGTCCAGCACAAATAAGAATGGAACGACTCACTTCATAAAATAGAAAATACGGCGTGAATCCCTTTCCTTCAGGATAGCGTGTATAAAAGGCCACTGTTCGCACGCCCCTAAAAGCCATATAGTCATTCGAGAGGGTTTCTTTTCCATCTTTGCCTGCGAGTGATTGTCGTTATGTACCATCTTGCTGTCGGCGAAGGATGCGAGACAAGCGAGCCCAAACCTAGTAGCTTGTAAGGGTATAATATGTGTTTGAGATGTTACAAACGTAGCTATGATGACAACAATGGCGCCTGACGCAATGGTAGGCAGACTCGGCCTGCCAGTAGCATCAATACCGTATATCAATTGGGATGTTGCTGTGAATAACCCAACAACAAAGATAGGAAGGAATGATAGAGATACTGCACTGAAACCACCCGAGAACAAGACAACAAATAAGATCAACGCCCCAAGCACTGTGCCGATAACGAGGTTCACAGTAGCTGTATCGTCGATATTATCCTTCCTTGAAGCGAACTTTTCATCCACAGCGGTATCGGTGAGTGTCAAGAGAGAACCGGGGGACGGAAGCAATATAGTAGCAGCAATGGCCGTGTACCCTTTGAATACCTCTAGAGGTTGAGAAGAGGATATATAGGCCATATCCAAGACAGCAATGGCGACAATAAACAATACCGATACCTTCCTGCGTTTAAGAGTCCGTATTGTTCTAGTCAACGTATTCCCACTAGAGCCAGTCCTCGAATCCGTGAAAATGTTCAATAGCAACACGGCAATTACGACATCAAATCCGATCATGAAAGAAGCATAAAGGGGCAGGATCATCCATATTGCGGTTCTCATCCCGTCGTAAAGACTCGAGCGATTCGACTGAAACCCATCCGTAGGTCCAGCATTTCCATTCACACGCCCCTGGCGTATCTTCTCGTATATACCATGTACTAGTAGAGCAACAGATACATATGCACAGGATACTACTAGCGGGATGCCAGCAGATCGAAGAGAATGCGACGTCTTCGTACTCTGGGTTTCGGATTTGGCAGTGCCCAAGCGGATGGGCCCTGCAAGGAGATAGGACATCACGAACGGCATGGCAGTAAGAAGACCAGAAATTATCTGTTGTCCAAGCCCTTGGGGACTGTGGGAGTGATCAGTTAGATGGCTTCCCACGATAAAAGATACTATAGTAGGAAATGGTTTTGAATGCGCACACTAACCTGGCCGAATGTGGTACACGCTGCTTCTGAGTGGTTTGCATATGTACATTACTGCTGGTGGCATGTCCAAACGAAAGCTCATCTTGGGAGGCAGTATATCCATGCCCATGATATTCATCCCAGCTTGCTCCGCCATTCAAAGTGTTCATCAAGCCGGGGCCTTGCTTGTCAAGGTATTGAGTAGAGACCTCCTCTTTGGCAAGGTTAGAAGAGTAAACAGGTGCATGGGCATCTTGTGGTGATATTACGCCTCCTGTGTACGGCAACGTCTGTGGTAGGGCATGGTTGACTGAGTTGCCATGATTCCTCTTATGGCCGCGTCCACGATGGGACTTCCCGCCACGGGCGCCATTCATGGCCTGCGAAATCAGTGGGGCCGACATTCCCCATTATCTCATAAGCTTGTTCAATCGAGATACCTAGGCCATCGCCGCATCCAGCGCGATAAGTCCGTTCAATGGATTGTCAAGAGTCGGTAGGGACTTGCTCGGCTGGCTGGTCTCGCTCCTGGCGTGAGAGTAAGTGAGTCGGCAGCAGCGTATCTCGGCTGTCAACGGAGACAAGGTATCGGCGTTAGCAATCAGTTAAATAAATTGCCTCAGGAACCTCCTCGTCGCTGTGACTGTCTTCGCTGTCGTCGTCCAGCAAAGCGAAGTGGCCACTATCAACTTCGCCCGATCAGGGGGTTTTTGGGGGTCGCAGATTTAGGGTTTATCAATCCGTTATGTCAGCATAAGAAGCTTATTTACCCGCCTCACGCCTTACCCAAAATAGCTTAGTGCATCCATATCGGAATATAGTTTGTACGAACCGGCTTATATAATCGTCTATGGTTCCATTCCGTCCTGCAAAAAGCAGCTACTTGCCTGAACGAACTACATCAACCTCTTTCGACGAGGCCGACGACATCCCAATTGATAACAGCAACCGGGCTACATTAAATGGAGAGAAATCCGAATAGAGGACCATGACTCTGGTGCTGCTACTATCCATTTTTGCCATCTGCTTTTCTTCAGTAGCATTTATCCAGCTGCTGCCCACACGGCGTGAGAAGAAATCTTCCGAGGCCCACGATGCAGTGTCAGTTCAGATCGTAGTTCTAGGGGATATAGGGCATAGCCCGCGGATGCAGTGCCATGCACTTAGCATTGCACGGCATGGTGGTCGAGTCACTGTTATAGGATACCATAGTATGCTTACTCCGGCCGCCCCGTTCGAGTTCCAATTCGCCAACACTTAACCGTGTTGCAGATTCTACTCCAAACCAGGAACTTCTGGATCATCCCCTTATATCAATTGTGGCCCTCCCATCCCCCCCAGCTCTTCTACAGACCAAGAAGAAATTCTTGTTTCCTGTTGCTGCGATCCTCAAGGTCTTGCAACAAGCATGGCACCTCTGGGCTGCGCTAGGCTATCGTACAGGCCCTGCCCATTGGATACTAGTCCAGGTAAGCCATTCCAGTAACGAACATCCCGTTTATCTGTCACCGCCCTTTACTTGTCTCTTTGCTATCATTGTTGAATGAATCGCAGTCTTGAGACAAGGAATGAGCCTGCTAAGAACTTGTCTATAAACCTTGGGACAATGGCCACAGAATCCACCAGCAGCACCAACTCTTGCTCTCGCGCTACTTGCCTGCCACCTCCGGCATAGTCGTCTCATTATTGACTGGCATAATTTTGGGTATTCCATCCTTGCATTGAAGCTTGGGTCCGGCCATCCCATGGTCAAACTTATGGAATGGTATGAGAAAGCTTTCTCTTGTTATGCTACTGCCCACTTTTGTGTCAGCAATGCCATGGCGCGGATCTTGCGGGAGCAATTCGAGATTAAAAAGCCTCTTATGGTACTTCACGATCGGCCTTCTTCAGCCTTCAGCCCGATCTTTGATGAGAAGCAACGTCTTGCAATTTTGTCTTCAATTCCTGAGACAAGTCAAAGTGCCATAGATATTATCGAGGGCCGGTGTCGACTCCTTGTTAGTTCTACGTCCTGGACACCTGACGAAGATTTTTCTCTTTTACTCGATGCCCTCTGTCGCTACTCTACATCGGCGAAGTCCTCAGGTCTCCCTTCGGTCCCTCTTCTTGTTATTATCACCGGAAAGGGGCCCCTAAAGGACATGTACCTCTCCCAGATAGACAAGCTAAAAGCTGAAGGAAAACTCTTCAATGTATTTATAAAAACAGCCTGGCTCTCCTTCGAGGATTATGCACAATTGCTTGCATGTGCCACATTGGGGGTCTGTCTGCATACAAGTAGCAGCGGTGTTGATCTTCCAATGAAGGTTGTTGATATGTTTGGTGCTGGCCTCCCAGTTGTTGGCTGGGATCAATACGAAGCCTGGCCTGAACTTGTCACCGAAGGGGTCACTGGGCTAGGATTTGATAGTGCAGATAGACTATCGGGACTTCTCAAGAGCGTACTTGGCGGTGATGGAAGCGCTCTAAAGGTGCTCCGAGAGGGAGCGGTTAAGGAGAGTAGAAATCGCTGGGATCAGACATGGGACCCCATTGCTGGGACTTTTCTTGGCCTGGTCACCTAGCCCAGCCTCTAGATATACATTGGGTCAGATTTTCAATATCTATAAAATATACAGAGAGCCAATAAGGTCGTCTTTGCACAACGAACCGGGCTGTATTTGCGGCAATCTGAATGCTATCAGTATATAGGATGGTTCACTCCGATACTATAACTTGCCCAGTACTTCTCTGTTTAGACCAGTAGGACATGGCACTCGTAACTAAATGATAGACGGGCACCGTTGAGTATAGAGCCCTAACCAAACTTCCGACTTGTAGTTATGTACGCTCAACTATTTAGGTGGTTAATGTGCTTAGATAACTAAGTAGTTAGTTAATATTTCAACCAGTCAACTTCATTTAAAAAAAACTAGTTAACCGCACCGTTTAACTACATGGATGTTTTTAAATTTCTAAATCATCCAACACAATCATGCTAGAACCTCTAGAGCTTCGATCGTATCCATCCTGCGACAACTGTCTGTCGTGGTCAGCAGATGGCGAAATTGCTGTTGCCAGTGGGGAAATTGTCTATGTCCTGGTTTGTTGCGCATCTTCATGAAGCTCAACCATTCCAAGTCTAACTGATACAATCAATAAACAGTCCCCCAAGCCAAATAGAGAAGAGAAGCAGCAGGATCAGGCCGCTCAAAGGTCAAGTGGTGCGCAATGGGACATATCCAAACTCAAAACCAATGCTTTCACACTGGATGAGCTGCCTCTTCTGCTCCCGGAGCCTGGTGCCACCTTTTCTATCGGCGAGGAGCAATCTATGAGCCCTGCGATCGCTGTAGCCTGGTCCGCTCCCCGTCTGGCTGCATATGGAAAATGCATGCTAGCTGTATTAACTAGTAACCTAGCCTTATCTCTCTGGCAGGCGGTGGACGGTGCTTCCAAATGGAACAGAGCACTTGTTGTTAACCACGCGCTCAGGAAGTATTTCAAGACCCTCACGGGTGATAATGGCCCTCTGTTACGGAGAAAACAAAGGATTAGGGCGTTTTCCTGGAATTATTTCGCCCTGAATAAGTTCAACGATCCAGACTCTTGCCATAATAGTGGCATAAATTTCCTCGTCGTCAGCAATGATACCAATGACATAGTGATTCTTAGGGTTACTGCACCCTCATATGGACAGAGTGCCAGTGCAGTTGTTCTTACTCATTACTCTGCATCTTCTGAAGGCATCTGCCTTTCTCGGTCTATAGAACAAGGCTCTATGTTCTCAGGATACACGGCAAAAAGGGCTACAATAACACGTGTTTCCTCAAGCACTTGGCTGAATAAACCAATGCTAGGTGACCATGGAGCTGCAGATTTACGTATCTGGTCCTCTCTAATTGCCTTTATGTTTGGATCTGAGTTGGCTATTCTACGCCTGGATCTTGACACTATTTCCATGAACACTGAGATTACGATCAAACGAATTGAGCTGCTTAACCTGGAGTGGACCCTTGACTATACAACGACCGACCGTGATATAAAGGGTCCATTACACTGGATAGAAACTGCAGTAGGTTCCTTGTTCCTTCAGCCACTGTATTACCATATCACTAATTCGCGTTGGCTCAGGAGACCAGCCACAATCTTGGGTTAGCAGCTGGTATAATATGTGGATTTGTTATTTTGACAATTCCCAAGAATATATGGTCGGAAAGTATTCTTAGGGTAGACATTCACGAAGAAAAATTCGACGCTTCACTTGCAAAATGGCATCCGATTTCAGGTATGGACATCAATATTTCCTAGTCCCTCCTGTTAAGTCGTATTCTAACCAAAAGCAGGCTTTACTTCTCGAGTGGGGGATACAAGTAATAGCAGTGACCTCTATATCTTGACATTATCCTCCTTGCATCAACTTGAGTTTCCCAGCATGAGAAGCAAGAAACAACCATTATCAAATGGCAACGAATTTTCACAAGACGATTATCTGAGAAGAAACGTTGAAGGTTGCAGGGATCGATTCGATCTAGATTATGACTTAGGTGGTATGTCAACAGCGAAGACTTGGGGCCTATGCAGCCATCGTGGATGGATAGCCACCTGCGCGACCTTTCATCCTACGGATATGGTACAGCACACTACTTCTTCTCAGGAAAGGACAACAATATTCTTTGCCCCTCCAAGCCTAGAAAGATCCGACCACACCGAACCAGGACTACCATGGCATATGCCGGCCATTACACCTACCAGCATACAGCACTCCGCAGGCAAGGTTATAGCTTTCACTTTGGCGAATAAGCAGCCACAATCTCCGGACGACCTATGGTTGCGAAAGCTACTATATGCGGCTGCTTGCTCTACGGTATTTCATTCGGCCTTGGAATCATCTTCTCTTGCAAAGGAAGTACTACAAGATTTAGCCCGCGAGTCTAGCATAGACCTAGGTTTAGAAATATCCATGCTAGAGGATCTCGCAGAAGGATCGGACAAACTGAAAGCTGTTACAATACCACCGAAATCAACAGAGCAACTCGAAAGCAACGGAGCAGGCGTATACGAACAGTGCGATATCTGTGGCGGCGGGATTGAATGGTTTTCTCCAGTAGAGTCACAATGTGTGGGAGGTCACTTATTTGGTATGTAATGAATCCTTATATCTGTATCCATGCATCCTGATGACTTTAGTTGGGTCCAGTGTTAATAAATATTGATGTATAGCTCGGTGTGCGTTGACATTCTTGTCCATCCAGAACCCATCCATTTCAAAGAGATGCTGTAGATGTGGAAGGGAGTGCCTGGATAACACTAGTGAAGCGATGGGTATCGAAGGTACCAAAGGGCTACTGGCAAAACTCCTTGAACGGTTTGATGAATGCCCTTACTGTGGAGGCAAGTTTAAGGCATAATCACCTCCCCCCCCCCCCCCCCCCAGGGTTTACTAAGAGTACAGTTGGGGAAGATGGGATAAAACGATCAGAGTAATAAGAAGTTTTGATATAACACCCGAGATTCAAAACCATCTAAAATATCAAACAAAGCAAGGCACTTTTATATCCAGATAAATGCCTAAATCTATACAGGGACATGCACAGTATAATATAATTCAGCTGGCGATGGAAGTATGAAGACACAAAAAACGCCAAAATTAGCACCACGAGGGCTATCATATCATAGGTTATCATCCACTCCAGGAATAAAGGATGGAAGGGGTATATCAGAGGCCAGGTCCTCTACAGCCATATACAAGGTCGAAACTCTTAAGGAGCAATGCAATTAATCAAACAACTTCGTCATTGCCTTATGAGCTAATTCAACACCGAGGCTGCAACACAGGAATATCAGCAAAGGTCCATAATGTAATAAATGGGGCATGGATGTTTCTTACAAAGTTGCTGCATTGGCAGGGACTGCTCTTGCAAGAGCAGGACCAAACCCAGGGAAGAATGCCTTGTAGCCGCCGCTCGCATAAATACTTCTAATAGTGCCGCCGATAGTCGGTTTTCCGGGAGCACTTTGCAGCCGTGATTTGACGGTATCAACAGGGAAAACAGGTATCCACATCGCAATTCCGGCAGCTCCTCCAGCAGTAAGGATGGCAGGCAGAGATAGCTCTCCTGTGACATTGCCATCTGCATCCTTGGGGGTTAAGCTTCGCTTAACATATTCATACATAGCAAAGTAAGCAGCAGATCCGGGACCGTCGCGGGCGAGCGTCATGGCACTCCCCCGGAAGACACTGCGGATTCCACCCTCCTTGTATAGCTGTCGAACAACGTCAAGTCCACCGCTGTACTTTGGTTTTTGGCCAGCAGGTGGTGGGTGTTGTCCTTGAATCTGAAGCAGCACCTTGACTCGCTCAAAAGGGGCCGTAATCAAGGTCATAGGAATCGCAGAGAAGAAGCCGGCAGCAGATATCTGGGCAATGGTGAATTGAGGGGTGTTGTTGCGAACAGGGACGTCTGAAAAGGTGCGAACAAGGGTCTTCCCTAGATCATACCCCTATTGTACACCGTCAGATTGTCAGAACGACACGAAAATAGGGCAAAGCGAACAAGGCGGCGGGCACATACCCAAAAGCTAACAGCAACTACAGAATACGTTACGTGTTAGTTGCAAGCAAGAATAATCTGAAAGAGGGCTGAAGAAGCACGTACACATTGGAGTGACTCCAACTAGGGGAGCAGAGACACCGGCATATAGTCCCTAGACAGCAGAGAGAATCAGTAACCAGAACAAGGCAACACGAATATGCAATTAAAAAAAAGGGAGGGAGTTACTCACTCTTGCTACACCCTCCCGGGCGATAGTCTTCTTAACTACATCTATGGCACCGGTGTAGACACCTCGCTCTGCGGTCTGGAGTCGCACTTTCACCAGGTCAAAGGGATGGCCAACCACAACGGCACAGACACCACCAACACCACCAGCTACAAACGAGCGGACTTGTGCAAGCGTAGTGTTCGCTGTGGTTGAGGGAGCTTCTGCTTCCTTTTGTGCCGGGACGGGCGCAGCGGGGACTTTGGATGCCATGCTCGAGGTATAACGGTGTAGCTAGACAACAGTATGCAGTCTATTGGGAAAAGCGGGCACAGTTATATGCAGAAAAGAAAGACGCCTAGCAAAGTGAAGAAGACGAAGCGCAAAAAAGGGGATCAAATAATACACTGACTATCATATGGAAGACGAAGATGTTCGTCTTTTGCTGCTGCCGCGCTTCTTATCACTGAGCCAGCTTCTTTTTTGGCGAGCCGGGATTGGAACTCGGACCTCGGCTCGGCTCAGGATAATGTATTTACCGAGAAAAATCACGTGTGCTAGTCTTTTAAGTTTGTTAGTCAGCAAGGTCACATTTAAAGTTTCGAAAGGAAGGAACCCAAAAAGACGACTTCACATGACACATGACAAGACATCAAGACATACTACTGATGTGGTTCATGCATCAGCATCGTAACAAATAATACTATATCGAACCGATTTTGTAGCATTCTCGCTCAAGAGATACAGCTATGCAGTTCTCCTCCTTTCGAGCATTTAGCGTCTGGTTGGTAACTGGCGGCATGGCCTCGAAGCCCCTTGAGTTACTCCGTCCTACATGGGGTTACCAGGACCGTCGACTACTTAGCTGGTTAAGGTTCCATGTCAGTGACATGGCTAAAGGCTCGAGGGTTGCAGCAAACCAAATAACTACGCCAATATGTTAGTCGGAGGGAATTTCGAGCCACTTGTCACGCATCTGACCGATGACACGATGGCCTGATCTATTGTGTATCCCTTGTAACTGGGACATGCATCAAAGGCCTACTTATGGACAAATTTTCTAATCACATGCCAGGTAGTGGTTACACACTCTTTGGTCGTTAGGCTGGGTATAATATGTCAAAGTAAGAATTAAAAGAGTTAAACGCTAAATGCTGACAGTGTAAATAAATTATTGCCCTTTTCTTCAACAAATGAAAAAGCTAGAATAAAACCAGGGAGCATCAGGGTATTGCAGGATTTGGGTATATATATGCACAGAATTTTTGTTCAAGACACAGGTTCGTACTGCACCCTAGGTTCACTTTTGTGCCTGCGTATATGAGATACCCAGATAATAATGTTATCGATTGCAATAACTAGAGGCAGGGTAGTTAGCCTTGGACAGTCAAAGATACCAGGGGCAGAGTCAGACAATACCTCCAATATACGTGAGAGCAACGGTTGGAGTAACCCAAGCACTATCAATGTAATTCCCAAGAGCTGACTCTTTCACGGCACTATCAAAGTTGGACATTACAGCCAACAAGGATAGAAACACGCCAATAGTGGTAGTGACAATAATGCTCAGCATCTCGGCACGGCTTTTATGGGACTTCGAGAACCAGTGTAGAATGGCCAGGAGAACAAGCGTGAGTCCGGCGGCAGTAAAAAAGAAGCGGAAGACGATGGTGGCAGCGCTAGAAATCTGGACGAGTTCCTGGATAGCTGCCTTGCCCTCTTCCTTTCCTACCTTTGGTGTTTTCTCTCCAGTTTCTTCCTTAACTTCAATGCCAAAAGTGTGCATAATCCAGACAAGAGATTCTGCCAGAAACTCTTCCAGGAGCTCACGAACCTCTTCCGAGGCTATAGAAAACTCCTTGAAGGACAACAACTTCTTGTATATAGGGGTGAAATCAGGTTTTCCATCAGTCGATTTTAACTTGCTGGAGATATCGACAATAATCTCCTGGAGCCCTTGAACCAAGTCTGCAGCAGTCTGGACTCGATTCACATTGCTCATGAGTCCAACGAGAGCATTTTCATAGATCCTCTTAGCCACATCGTATAGCACGAACGAACGACTTCCTTCACTAGTAACGAGGATCGCGACATGGAGCGGGTAATGAAAGAGTGCCCAGATCTGCTGACGGATGGTTCCAAAGCGCTTCACGTCAATTTGATCAAAGTACAGCATATAAACGAAGTATATGATAAGAACATGGCAGATAACCAGGGAAACAGATGTGCCTGATATAGTCGAAGTGCCGAGCGCAATGCTTTTGATCTATTATTTGGTTAGTTATAGTGTTACTGCGTACAGTGTCAGTACAGGCTGGTGTCCCTTACAGCTTTGGTCATTCCAACAATGCCCTCCCCAAGAACAATCAATGTAAGGCACCCAAATCTCTCGACGATTGGAGTTCCCCTGAAGGACAAGACTTTCCAGAAGCTAGATATGGCAATCATGAACACAGCCTCACAGGCTATGACAACATACCAGGCGATGTGTACTCTTGGTGACTGGATGGAGTGTGCGCTCACTCCTAAGCCGAGGAACACTGTTGCTGAGATGAAGAGGGTAGCAATAACCAAAACTTTAGCAGTAAATGTCTGTTTATGGCCTCTCAGGTACCAAGCAACGGTCGTATATTGAGCGACGAGAATAAATCTAGACACCATGAGAAGGTAACACATGCTAGCGAACCGTCCGCGGTGCTCGAGGATATTAGTGACGCTGAAGTTGACTGACAACACCGCAAGTCCAGTCATGATGCCTAGGTGAAGAGCCTTGAAGATCCGGGAAACGATAGAGTCGGTGTAGAACCTAATGTCGAACAAGGCCGCTTGTAACCAGCAAAACCACAGGATGGTTATGAATGCTATGTACGACTTGACGCCTGCAGGGATATTAGAATCATCAACCGAAGTAACAGGCAGGATGAGGCGAGGCCTTACTGTCAGAAGTGTTGATTTCGTGGGTAGCATGGAAAATGGCGAGCGTAGCGACAAAGAAGAGATCGTAGAATAGCTCCATCGTTGTTGCTTCGTGGTTCTTCTTGAGAACAGGACCCTCGTGAGTACTCAAATTGTCCGCCTCCCCCGGATGCGGTGCATCAGGGTGAGTGCCATCATGGGAGCCATGGCTGTTTTTCTCTAGGATTTCATCCTCGGAGGCGATTGGGCTTTCTATTAAAGGGAGAGGTTTCCTCCAGTTTGACTCAGTGTAGTTGCGGCGAAATATATTCTTGAGCCGCATCGTGAAAAGAGAATACCACACGATTTTAGGGGGGTAGTTATTCTCGTGGCTTGGCAGGATTGGCAAAGAAGCTTGTCCAAAATCCAAGACGGAGGCATTGCAGGGGAATATAAATACTTAAGAGCCCAGAAAAAGGAACAAGAGTCAAAGAAAGGGGGGAAACGATTGGGAAGTGAATGGATTGTATCAAGAAGCGATAGCCTGGCTGTGAGGCTGACGTGGAAGGTCGTCAAGGTTTTGAGGCTGCCAGCATGGAGAGATGCAACCAATCATTCTGAGTGCAGGTTGGGAATAAGCAACGACAAGCAATCGGGGAAAAGGCTCCATAACTTTCGAACATATATTTTAGTGGGCCTTCAGCAGCTGAAGGATGGGGAGCTGACTTGAATACGGAGTATCTGCATGGTAACTAAGTACTCCATACCTCCGTATATAGTCTCCCCGTCTCTGGATATCTGTACGCGTATATATTCACTATGAATCCGTACGAAGGAGTGTGAGACTGACAAATTCCTCATTCGAGCCAATGGCATGTTCTCACATTTAGGATGGTGGCTGTACAGAGCACAAAGAGTCTATCCGTTATATCTTCGGTCTGCCATGTCTCCATACAGGGCAATGGTTTGATTAAAGTTGACGATCAGCCCTCCGACTAATCCTCATTGGGTCATGGATGCGAGCAGGAGGAGCGAGTTTCGGTTCTTCGAGGCTTTGTGCATAACAGGCTGTGAAACTTAACCCATCACAGCAGGCAGGCTGTGTTCGCGATGCCAAACCAGTTAATTGATCAGCGCACGGAATCCTGACGACGAATCATAGCCTGCTATCGAGAATCATCAGCTGGAGCGAAGCATCGGAACAGCCACACAAAATCCTGATGGATTGAGGCCCCAGGGAAAATCAAAACAATTGAGCTGGCGAGTTAATGAATGGTGAGTCAATGCAACGACGGAAGAGCGCTCGATAGGGAGTATGCGATGCGATAAGTTAGTTCGCAGCGACATGGGAACAAGGTACGAAGTATTTAAGATGCTGGTGATAGGCGTGTGAGGGTACTCTGTGCTCTGCAGTAACTTCATAACGAAGAATGGAATCGCCGAGTAACCCTATCCGCAGTACAAAGTATGGAGTCCATGGATTAAACGTGTTCTCCATAGCCCATACTTTGTATACTGTTCAGAGTCTCTTCTCGTGGAGTAAACAAAGCGGTTATTTCGCTTGAAACTGTGGATTGTCCTCTGATTCACTTCACCCTGCAAAATACAAGGCGTCACAAGGTCGCAGAGCAAAACGTGGAACATCGAGGATAGCCCTAGCTTGACCATCCAGCCCATACAGCGTTAATACAAGACGCACCATCATCGCGAGGCAATCCGTGGCCAAAGGACCAGCCTTCAGCCGTCGCATAAGAAGACCTGTGTTGATGATATGATGTCGGCGCTGAGAGAAGAGGAAGCAATAATATTGTGGCTGTTTACATTACATAATAATTACGTAAACACGCCGAAAGGTGGTAGTTTAACTATATAATTCTATTATTAAGTAAAAAGAATTATACTATTGGCTAGTAATGGGGTCTTCATTTATTACACTTATTAAAGTGTGATTCTAGATAATTACTATTCAAAATATCTATACGGAGTACAATCATTGGCTGCATGGCATTATTTCATACTGGCTAAGAACGAATTTTGAGCTTATGTCAGCTACCGCTTGGATTGTCCGTATCCTGATAGAATATACGGCGCTATATCAATCTACCAGCTGGGAGGAATCCAGTAATGCATCCAGCCATCGTCTATATCCGCGTCTTTGAACTTCTCAATGCTCCCCTCGACACCATGCTCTCCCACAGCCCGGACGCCAGTTTCAACCAGTTCCCTTCTGCCTATCACCGAACGGATTCCATCGCCAGACATCGTGGGCATCCCATTTCGCCCATCCCTCGCGAGACTCAGGCACAATCTTGCCTACCGAGATCATCTCGATCCAGTTGCTCAGCATAGTCTCGAGTGGATGCCATCGTTTCTCATGCTCGTCGACGGGAATTACCAGGTCAGTCAGCTCCATAGCTAGGATCATAGCAACCCGGCGGCGCTGCTGATCATAGACGAGTCCTACTTGGTGGCCGCCCAGTTCGAAGACGGCATGGTAGAGCAGAATATAGCGAGGGAGGTCATCCTCGGTCTCGTCTTCATTCTGGTCTATCACGTAGTAGCCATCAGTATCGACCAAGTTATCCGGGTCCGCGACATGAGTGACCCAGTAGAAGAGGTAAGCGTCCTTGACCCGCCGCTCTTCATCTGGAGCAATGATGGAGGCGAGGAACGACCTGAGGTCCGGGTCAATTATGTGGCCGACACGAGTGAGCTGGTCGGCGTATATCGACTCGTAGGATGGCCGGACAAGCAGGTGGTGCAGGTCTTCGGGCTGTTTATTATTCCTCGCCATCCAGCCGCGGGCGACGAGGTAGTTTTGCAGCCTGGCACAGCGCCGAACATCCAGCACTCCGTTATCAGCATCCTGGGCCGGGTTGGTGTCGGACACCAGGGCGTCTTCGATGTCAAGAAGGTCGTGGCTGGCCATGGTCAAGTTGTATCACTTGTATCACTTGTATCACTTGTATCACTTTGATTGATGCCGTGACGGTACGCTCTGTTGCTCTGTTGCCTTGAGGCCAGCATATATAGACTCCATTGTCCCACTCCTGTATATAGCCAATGTAGCCTAACTGCCAATACTGTTATATGTCTCTTATTAGGGTATCCTGCGTAACTAGCTCAGGGGTTGCCTTCGGTGTTATTAGAAGACGAAGCTGACCTTTTGGTAGGAACACTGGACCTCCAGGCTTTGGCCTTTATATCGTCTATCTATAAGAAGACGACTTCCGACGCTGTCTGTAGGTGTAGTTATAAAAATAGTTCCTTTTTAAATAATAGTTTAATTATGGTATCTAATAATAAAATAATATCGAATATACCACTAGGTATCTGATGGAAAACCCCCTATTTTCCCAGTATGACCAGGCCGGGACAACAGTACCTAAGCCGTTGAACACGTGATCTTCCCTTGGCAGCCTGATATTCGAACATGGATCTCAGCTTTCTTTTATGTAACGAGCAACAAACTACAAAAACAAACGAGAACATGCCAGTTTTTTTTTTTTTTTGTCCTTTTCTGTGCTGATCTACAGATACGAGGAGACAAGGCGCCAGAGGCGATCCCAAGAGTTGTGTGGCCTGGCACATAACGAACGAACGCTGATGGGAGAACAAAGTGTGGCTTCGGCCTCCATCCCTTCCTCCGTACGGAGTGCCACGCTCGCCTTTCTCCTACTAGCAAGGAGTTTGTACGGAATACTCCATAATTCAGGGACATTTCCAGAACACATCACAGCTCCATGTTCCCGTGCCATGGCAGACGCGGCAGGGCTTCCTCAGCCGCTCATCTGGGACCTCTCCCCGGATCAATGGAAACATGGGCCCCTATCCAATCACATATTGCCTTGCTGTCTGCCCCCAGCATTTTTAACATTTTCCCTCTGAACAACAAAGTTAGCCTCCCAAGTCACAGTCTAGGCAGCTAGCCATTCTTTCACACAAGGCCAAGGCCCTTCGATCGTTCTTGATACAGGCGTGCATGGTGGCCTCCAGCATATGTGGTGTTTGGGGATGTATTTACCCACTGAGTTCGATCGAGGGTCTGCCTCCAATATCTGAGCATCCAGATTTGTCTGTAACCGTGAATTCATTCCTGTGTCGAGGGCGGCCGTGCTGTAGCTTGGATAGGTTTCCTTACCGAAGGGGGTGTAGGGGTTATATGCATGCCTGCTACAATTTCTCCCATGCAGACATGGTGGTGGCAGGGATACATATATTGCCCAGCATGGGAGTTACATTGCGTGTAATCAAAATCAGCCTACGCAGATGTTTCTCTCTCAGAAGATCCAGCAGCTTCCTGGCTGAATGCTTCGCCTAGTCTGTGTATCAACTGCCTCTCTGGAGCTCTCACGAGGGGGTCTAGACAACCAACCACGTTTGTGAATTACGCGATTGCGAATCCCTCTTCTTCAAGAGATAGCCTAAGAAATGATTGTCTCTGGGCCGTGTAACCCGTCCAAGGGGCGAGGTCAATGCAGTTGGAAGATCTCCGCGCATTTATCGGTCCCCATGCGGAAAAATATAAATACCCTGGCTTCAGCCTCATCGACGGGCAGAGATGTTCTCCAGTCACTGTACACATCTGTTTTCGTCCGCTCACCCTATTACTCTAATATTCTTAAAAGGGCCACTATTGCGGTTATTTCCAAACATACCCCCGTCGATAATCGTGGCAGGGAATGTACCGTGGCTCCTTGTATATTATCTGGGCATATCCAGAGCTGACGATATAGGATATCAGAACTAGACTACACATCTATCCCCTCATATATAAAGCTCCTCATCATCATTTTGCTGCTCAGGCTCCCACACTCCCTGAACACCATGCATGGACGATACAACCATCATGGAGAACTCTGCGTCCAGCATTAAAGATTCCAATACGACCATAGTCCAAGGGCCCATAACGCGGCGAGACTCACATCCAGAATGTGGTCTACTTCTGGCGGAGCCGGTATACGCGGAGGAAGTATTCGAGACTCGGGGGAAGAGCCTATGGTCAGTCGTCGTGATTGATGCTCTTGGATAGTTATAATGAGTTCATTGCATGTCCGGACTCTATATTAACTCGATAATTAGGAGGGTATTACCTGAGGTTCAAATTAACGTGAGATCAACCGTAGTCCTAGTCTACTCCGTACATATATTAAACCGACAGCATGGCTAACTGTTGACAGATGATCGCTTTCTCCGGGTATGCTAATCTTTTGAACCCTACAATACGTCGCACACGCTAACCTCGACCGAACCCGTTTCAGCACCATTGGGAATGGTGAGTGAAAGATATATTGGGCTGGAATGAAGTTTTGGATCATACTCCTAACTCGACATCCTATAGGATTATTCCTGGGAAGCGGTATGATTCTCGCCCTTGGCGGGCCAGGCGGTGCTGTTGTCGCATACTTACTCATGGGGACGGTGGTCGGCGCTGTAATATCATGTCTGGGAGAAATGACCGCCTTAATGCCAGTTAATGCGCCGGTGATGGAATTCCCACGAAGATTCCTAGATCGCGGAGTGGGCTTTGCGGTCGGCTGGACATATTGGTCAGTTTGACAATCGCATACTCTGGATACTGCTGATGAGCTTCTGTATCTGACATCAACCCTTAGGTTCGCCTATGCAGTGGTAGCTACCCACAATATGGTGGGTGCTGCAGAAACGGCCCGATATAGATATGTGGACGGAAAGACAGATGTCACTTGGGAAGTAGGGGAGAGGGTTGATACTGCAGTGTGGATCACCGTTTTCATCGTTCTCATTGCATTGATAAACCTATTTCCAGTCAAGGTGGGCCAAATATACGGCAAGAAAAGACTATTATTATTATTATTATTTTCCGCTGGCTAACATTTAGTTTGAATGGGTCAGTATTTCGGTATGCTCGAGTACGTCGTTGGAAGCGCTAAAATGATATTCATCATACTTCTAATTGTAATGATGGTCATTCTCAGCGCAATGAATCGTACGTTAAACCCCCCCCTACTTCTATACCCTTGATTGTTTGCATCCCTGGACTCCAACTAATGCGGAGGTTAACAGCAAGGAAATCTGCGTACTATCAGAAGCCACTCGGAACAAAGTGTAGGTTCACTCCGGTTGCTCTCACATCAGAACTTGATAGCTTGAAGGTGTATTATAACTAACAGCGACGGATTGAAAGACTGGGACTCCCCATACTCTTTCTTCAACCCCGAATACCATATCAAAAATAAAGATGGCTCTGTTCGGGTAATAGACGGAGGGCTGGGAAGGTTTCTCGGAGTTTGGTGTGTACCGTAATTCGCTCATACCATTTGATTTGCTCCAGGCCGCTAACTATAGCTATTGTCTGCCCTTGGTTATAGGAATGCATCCGTGAATGTCATATACTCGTATGTGGCTGTGGATATATTTGCAGCTACGGCAGCCGAGAGTAAATCTCTTGCTGACTCGGAGTGCATGAAGATGGCGGCCAGAAAGATAACACTCCGAATCGTCATTTTATACGTACTGGCGATGCTAACGTGTTCTTTCCTCGTCCCATACGATCACCCTTTCCTCAATGGAGAAGCGGTATCACTGGCCACCGAGTCGCCGTTTGTGATTGCAGTTGTTGAAGCAGGCCTTCCGGCAGCAGGAGAGTTTTTCAACGGAATGTACCTGTTTTCCTCGTTCACCTGTGCCGTAAACTCTGTGTATGTTGCGTCACGGGTGATGCACACCTTGGCTCTCAGAGACCAAACGGGACCCGAGTTTATAACCAAGCGGCTGCAGCAATGTCATGCTGGAGTACCAACAAGAGCTGTGCTGGCGACCGTGGCCATATTGGCTTTGGGATATCTGGGACCCGGAAAAGGTCCAGGCGATGTACGTGTGCCTATTATATATTGAGGAACCTCTTTGTCATCCCAACCTAGGTTCTGCCAAATTTGAGTCTGGCTAATGTTGTGAGCTGTAGCGGCTACGTGAGCTTTCGTCCAACTGCACAGTATCGTTCCTAATTGTTTACGGGATCATATGTGCGACATATTTGCGCTTTTACCAAACGTAGGTGTCATAATGCGAGGGCCCCAATGCTTCCCTGGATCTTGGAGCTGACTCAACTTGCACGAAATAGTCTTCAGGAGGCCAATTCACTCGGCAACACTGCCGAGTCGCAAAATGGCGTGTACGATCGGCAGAATCCACGATACCCATATAAATCGCACGGGCAGTGGCTGAAGGCCTGCTATGGGATGGTGTCGTGTTTTATATTACTCGTCTTCAACGGGATACCGGCATTCCTCAGCGATCCGTTTGATACCCGGGCTTTTGTTGTTTCATATATCAGCGTAAGTCAAACCGCCCAACGCATCCAGATGCATGTAGATCAAAAGCTGATGCAATAGGGGTTCTGTGTCAAATAATAGCTGCCCGTCTTCATTCTGCTGTTTGTGGGCTACAAGATACGAAGACACGGGCTCCATTTCTCATCCTGGGGTGCGGAGTGCTCCAACGACCTGCGGAACTGCGTCCAAACGACGAGCGGAACCCACAGGAAGGGAAGGTTAATATTCCCCGATCACGGACCAACTAGAAGGAACTGGGAAACATTCTTTGCATGGGTTTGGGCATGGACAAAGTGAGCTGGGATAGGTATCTTGGAGTTTTCGGAGCCCCTTTGTTTGTTTGCAGCGTTTGGCAGGTTTATATGGCTATAATAACCACTTACTACTACTGTATAACCCCTTCCGGGTGTATAACCAACTAATACATTCCATTCTTGGTACTGGGATTGGTCAACGGCCCCCCCAACATCGACAGGCTGATCCTGCGTGAAATTCTTGCTCGCGAGGTAGTAAATATAAGGAGGTTGAATAATAATGTCTCATCTCATCACCTTGCGGCCTTTTTCGTTAGTGAGCTGACTGTGCACGTGACACGCTGGTGCCTGGGCACTTTTTGGGAGCGACTCCATCTCCTCGACGACGACGACGACGAAGGACGAAACCAACATCCTCAACGTCGTTCAACACCCTCAGCATCTTCGTCGGTTATCCATATCTGTGTAGCATCACTGCCTCTCGCTCATTTCTTCCTTCCTTTCCTCCTTTCCTTCGTTTCTCTACCCAACTGTTGTCTCTCCTGTGTATCAAGGCCCAAACGATCCCTTTTCTTTTTGTAACTAACCAACCGCCCACCACTCGAGGCTGCCATGATCTCTCCCTCGCACATCATCGGGGCACTCGTCCGTCGAGGGCTGGAGACTGCCCCCCAGCATCTGGCTAAGCGGGAGGATGTCAAACGTGTGGTCTTCTCTCTACCTTTTGCAGCCTTTACCGTTCTCACTCTGATCTTCATCGTGGGACTCATCGCTGTAGGCGCCCTGAAAATAGACACTGTCCTTTGTTTCAGCTGATGCTAACGCGGTTGCTAGATCGACTATACATATGGCCGTGTTGTGACTACGCTGACGATCATCGAGGATCCCAACCCGGCGGCGGCTGCGTCTCTGCCCAGTTACAGCGACGTGGTCGAGGACGGTCCAAAAGGCGCCACTATCGATAAGAAGCAGCAGCAGCAGCCCCTTGGTCAGCCTGAAATTGAGGCACTTCCCACGGCCTATAAACCCATCACCAGCGGGCTCCGCTCGACGACCAAACATCTGCGTACTCGCGGTGGCCCCCGGGCCCGATTCCGTGGGTTTACTTACTATGTAGCCCTGACTCTTACCCGCGGTCTCTTGACAGGTTTGATTGGCTTTATGGGGGCTGTTGCTCCAGTCATTGCAGATGTTGCCGTTTCGACCATGATTCTCGCCTGGATCCACGCCGTTATCGCTGCACCCAGCTCCAAGTCCTGGTGCCAACGCTTCCCATCAATCCGTAAGAATTGGATCAAGATGGCACCAGCCGTTTTCATCTCGACAGTAGCCTCGCAGCTGAGCTTCCACGTTCCGGTTGCTATTGGAGTGATGTTCGGTGGTTTCCGTTACGACGGGCGTGGCATGTACTCTCTTGCTGAGCCCCGTCCCATCTACTTTGCGCATGCCGGCGGCGCCGTGGTTCTGTCACTGATCTTGGGCCTGGTGCTTGACCTCCCTGCTTCTGTGATGATGGTCCGGGTTGCAGCCTCTCTGTTGCCCGCGGACGACGAGACCATCGTCCCCTTCGACCGAACCTTTAACGGCAAGGTGACTTCTGTGGACGCTGATGGTGCCGGCCTCGTTGGCATCCTCGATGCCTGGAAGACCTTCAGCTGGGCCTCCTTCCGACGCCTGCTCATGAATCTAGTCAAGACTTGTGGCCTGATCGCGGCTGCATGTCTGGTTTATGGTATCGTTGGCGGCGTCGGGTTCGCCCTGTTCGCACCTGACGGTCCCAAGGCCTTCATTGCTTCTATGGGCCCTGCAGTCTGAAGTGGTATTTCGATATTTCGATATCCCATGAGGATAGATACCCAGCGATAAGCCAGGTTGACTTTGACTGCAGGCAGCTGCAATATCGTGCCAAATACCAGCTCCTCCTCAGTGGATGGAAAGAGCTATATATCCCATCCTATACCTTTTTTTGTACTACTTTTGTATCACTCTCTGTACCACACTCCCTTCCCGCTCGTTTATGCTACAGGCACACAGGTGTATCTCCGCCAATGTAATAGTCATTTATAATTAAGTAGATCATCGCTTTGACCATGGATAATCGGTGCCAATAAACCAGCTGTACCCCGTACGCTGCCAGCTATGTCCATCCAGTGTTGAAAAGAGGCAGACCCGTGCCGGGGTAGTTGCATATACGTGCAGGCGGTCACTTGCACGGCGTTCTGTGGCTTTCCCGCTAGCTAGCTAGTTAGTGAGCAGCAACGGGACTGACTAACTAGTTCAAATCCACGAGTTACCCGCCAACCAAGTACACCCCACACCGTCGCAGACAGGACAGCATTTACAGCCAACCTGCAAACCGTTCTGTTCCCCCACCTCAGCCTGTTCTGCTCCCTCTCGAGCAACCCGGCTATCCTCACTCTTCAAGTCAACCAGCGATCTACATACAGTCTACATCCAGCCTACCTACCGAGGGCGTACGGAGTACCAAACGAGGGAAACCCTCCCCCAGACCTCCTCCCCCGCCACAGCGCGCCACAGAACCAACACCAGAACACCGAAGCACCTTGGAAGCTTGCCATTGTTTTTTTTGATTGTCAGCGAGCGAAAACCAGCCGGATAGGAAGAGAAAGCCCGGGGAGGAAAAAAAAAGGATACCAGCTGAAGAAAAACAAGAGCGGAGAAGAAAAGCAGAGCGAGGATGGCGGCGTCGGCAGCAGGAGGCTTGCTGAGCCGCCAGCTCAAGCAGATGCAGACGGACAAGGACATTCCGGGGATCAGCTGTGGGCTGGCGGACGACAACAACGTGTTTGAGTGGGAGGTGATGCTGATGATATCGGACGACTGCAAGTTCTACGGGGGTAATTACCGCTGTCTTGCGAAGCACAAATACCTTGTTAAAACTCGGGATCTGACTTGAGACAAACAGGAGGTTTCTTTCGCGCAAAGCTGACCTTTCCGCCTGAATACCCGCATCTGCCGCCGAAGATGAAGTTTGAGACACCGATGTTCCATCCCAATAGTGAGTGGTCTTTTTTTTATTTTTTATTTTATTTTTATTTTTTCCCCCCCTTTTGTATGTACTACTGTCTAACGATGACTAGTATATCCCAACGGCGAGGTATGTATATCGATTCTGCACCCGCCAGAGGAAGACAAGTACGGGTACGAGTCGGCGGCCGAGCGCTGGTCGCCCGTGCAGACGCCGGAGACGATACTGCTGAGCGTGATTAGCATGCTGTCGAGTCCGAACGACGAGTCACCGGCGAACGTGGAGGCAGCCAGGCTGTGGCGGGAAGATCCCAAGGAGTTCAAGAAGCGTGTGCGGCAGTGCGTGCGCGAGAGTCTGGGGGAGGATTAACTAGTCGTCTACATTAAATATCGTTATCCATGACCAGCTTCTACCGGAGTTAAATATTCTTATGCATGACTAACCAGCTTCTATCGTTGGAGTGCTCGTTGCTTTGCGTATAACTAGTTTGTCATGGTAATCCCAAAGAGGCAATTTGAACTTCCATCAGTAGTCAACTCAGAGTAAAAGAACCAAGATGAGAACTTCTTTCTTGACCTGAACTGTTGGCATTAATATTATTATCATGAGCTTTTCGCAGCGTTTATTACATATATGCGAGAAAGAGTTAATACAACATTACACACTGCTAGGATATATCCGTGATTTACCTCGTCCATCAATTCAGTGACTCGTAACTAACAAAGGAAAAAAAAAAAAAAACAGGCACCTCATCAAAGTAAACTCCAGACTAGCATGAGAGAGGAATTTACAAGGCGAGGAGAGCAACGAGACCGATGGCACCAGCAACACCAAGACCAGTAGCCTTGGGAGCCATACCCTGGGAGGGGGTTGGGGATGGGCCGTTGCCAGAGCCAGAGGTCTCGCTGCCACCGCTGCCGCCGCTGCCGCCGCTGCCCTCGGTGGAGGATGGGCTGGAGCCACCCTCGGAGGAGGTTGCAGAGGTAGGCTCGGGGCCAGAGGTGGACTCGGAGCCAGAGCCAGTGGAGGAGCCGGACTCGGAGCCGGACTGGGAGCCAGAGACCTCGGTGTAGAGAGTGGTGGCAGGGCGGCTGGTGGTGATGACATTGGTGCCGGAGGTGATGACGGTTGGGCCAGCAGGGATGGTGGTGTAAGGGGTAGAGTGGCCACCGGACTGTTTTTCGAGTTAGTATATAGATTCAACACGTTTGATATATATATATATATATATATGTCAGGTAGAGGCAGCCTTACGGTTGGGGCAGGGGCAGAGCCAGAGCCGCTGGTGGGGGGAGCGGTGGTCTCAGAGCCGGAGCCAGAGGTGGGAGTTCCGGTAGCAGTGCCAGAGCCGGTGCCGGTAGTAGGAGCACCAGTGGCTGTTAAGCAGGCGTTAGTATAATCATTTCATGCAGCAGCGGAAACAGAGAATTGAGAGAAAACGTACAGCTTCCTGGAGCACCGCCCATGTCCTTGCAGGCCTTCTGGCCCTCCTCGACAACCTTTTCAATGTTCTCGCCAGGGCAGGCCTCCTTGGTGCAGTCACGCAGACCGTTGGTGAAGTCAGGGTGCGAGCAGAGACAGCCGGGGTCGTGAGGAGGACATCCAAGCTCGGCAGCCTTGCCCAGCATGCTCTGCAGACAGGCTTGCTATCAATGGATAGTCATGTTAGTTAATTGGACTTGGGGTGACGACTATCTTCACTGCTGGGTGATCGGATTGGTACGCACAGAGCAAGCTGGGAGCTCAGCCAGGGTGGTGGCGAGGCACATGGAAGCGCCGAGGGCGACAGAGACAATAACAGAGGCCTTCATGTTGACTGGTTGGTATATGTGAGGACAGTAGTAAGTACTGATGATTTGGCAAACAAGCAAGTCGACTCTTTGTAAAGAGGAATTGACGATGAAGGGATATCAATTGAACTTGTCTGGAGAAGAGAAAGGGAGAGAGAGAGAGAGAAGAGAAGAGAAGAGAAGAAAAGACGAGACGAAGGGTGGGAGAGGGAGAGCTAGATAAAGGCAGGGCGGGAAAAGGGGAGGGCAGGGCCAGCAGCCCAGCAGGCAGGGTCGGGAAGAGGCAAAACACACAGAGAGAGAGATGGGAAATGGGAAATAGGAAGAAAAAAGCAATAAAGCAATAAAAGGACAAGGGCAGGGGAGAAAAGAAAAGAAAAGAAAAAAAAAAAAAAACGGGGAACAAAAAGGGACTAAAAAAGAGGGAGCAAGAAGGAGATGAGCAGGCAGGCAGGGAGGTGTTGTGTGAAGTCATCGTCATCGTCGAGCATCGAGAGATCGCACTCGGACTTGCATCGTGGACCGGGACAAGCTCAGCCAAAAGAGTCGAGCAGGCGAGCTTCTGATTCGCTGGGCCTTTTTTTTTTTGGCTTGAACTTTGCTAGCTTTTAGCTTGTTTGACTTTGACAAAAAAAAGGGGCAGGAAAAAAAGAAAAGAAAAGGCTTTTGAGACTTTTGACGGGTGGCATAAAATAATAAAAAATAATAAAAAATAATAATAAGCAAGCAGATAAAAGCACAGTTAAAAGAGCAGTCGAATCAGCGGCAGCGGATGCAGGGCCAGCTCATCCTCGCTGCTTTGCTTCTTTTTCTCCTTCTTCTTCTTCTTCTTCTTGCTCTTCACTCACTCACTACTAGTGCAAGGTGGCCTGTGAGATGTCCGGCCGCTGGTTGTGTTGCCAACCGTCCTACCTGGCCAACCGCCTCTGTTGCTCGGAGCATCACAGCAGGAAGACACAACAGAGTACGGAGTACTTCTACTCTCTCTCTGTGTATACTCTACTCTCTACTCCCTACTCTCCCTACTTTCTACTCCCTAATCTCTACTCTCTACTCTACTCTACTCTACTTCTCCGACTTCTCCGACTTCTCCTTCCTACTTCTTCTTCCTGCGGGGTACAAACTTCCATCCTTTTTCCCTGCAGGCCCGCTTGCAACCCTGGCTAGCCTCTTTCGGACTAGCGATCGGCGCCAAATCAAGATCTGCTTCGGGTGACGCTAGCCGCCTCGGGCAGTTGATCGATCGCCGGGCTCGTACTCATCTTATTATTAGTATTCATTTAACAGAAGTGATGCATGCCGGGCGGGAGTGAGATTGGAGCTAGATGGGCGCCAGAGGGCAGCCAGATGGGGGACGGGACGATACGGCGGGAAGGGGGCGAGTCAAAGGGGGCAATTGAATGGACGAGAGACGAGAGAGGACAGACGAGAGACGAGAGGCGTGGGCGTGGGAAAGAGCTTGACTGCCCCAACCCCGACCCTGCAATAATAATAATACTGATAATAAACACAGCTGCTCTGCTCGGTGGAGCTTTGGGTAGCTAGTTGGGTGGCGTTAAGTGACCAGCACTGCCTCTTATTCTTTTTTGTTTCTTATTTTTTTTATTTTTTTAGTCGACCAAAGCTCCGCTCAAGCATGACATTCTTGTCTCCAATAATAATGGCTGCTCTGGCTGTTCTTTTTTTCCCGCTGTTTGTTTGCTGCTGCTGGTGATGGACATGAGCATGGACAAGGGTATGGCCCACGGTCACATCATACTTACTTACTCGACTAACTTACTTACTCTCACCACACTACGGAGTAAAGCTTAAGGACTTACTTACAGCAGGGCTTCCCACTATGCCACAACTAGCCAGGACAGGGACCAGCTCCGTGGTGGCTGATGGCTGATGGCTGAAGAACGGGTTGGGGCGATGAAGTCATCCCGATACCATAGTTTTTGTTAGTTAAAAGTCCTCACCAGCCACTTTTCTCCAGGCTGCTCTTCCGTTTCTCCCTTAGCCCCCCTTTCTCGCTTTCTCTCTTCTCGCTCATTATTCTTCCATCATCATCCATCATATCCATCATATACTTGAAACGGCCGTTGCTGGGTACCAGAAGATGGGGTTTCCAAAAGATGGGACGCAGGAGATCTCCGTCGGTGAAGCTCTCGGATGACGGCAGTTCTTTCAAGTCCCATCCCCTCCCCTCCCCCTCCCCCTTGCTGTCAATTCCTATCGCTGTCGGCTGCCATAACATCGTCATATCATATAGCCATCACCCAGGTAACCACGAAGGGAAACTCCGTATCTTTTCTTCTCTCCCTTGTTGGGAAAAAGCAAGCTGCATCGACGACAGCACTGGTGCCACCATCGCGCATGGACTGTACATACTTACAGCGCTTTTTACACAGCACTCCGTACATCAAAATATTACTTATTATCCCGCTCTCAGTTCCTATCCCGGTCTGGTCTGGTCTGGTCTGGTCCGTCCGACGTGTTCGGATCGGTTGCGCCTCTCGATGGCCGATCGCTTGGAGCTCGCTCACACACCTCCGTGCATATACCTATATACATATGCACGACTGCGAGCTACTTACCAGACCGAGTTAGAAGCTCCCTCTCTTGACAGCCATCAAAAAAGGAACAAGAGCGCGCGTGCAGACGTCGAACCCGCTCACTCATGCTGCTGGCTCCATATATCATAGAATAATAAATACTCGCGCTACGGAGTACTGCTCTCATAGTTGTTTTTATGAGCCTTGTTTTGTCGGTCAGCGACGGTTGCGCGGGTCGAGTTCGCCACTCTCTTGATTGCTGGTGGACTGTTGAAATTAAACTGACCCAGTGCCGCCCCCCCCCCCCCCCCTTTCCCCCCTTCCCCCCGTCTTTTTTTTTTCTCCTTTTCTTCGAACGGTCGTTTTGGCGCGCCCGCTCTCTCTCTCTCGCTCTCTCCGGGCGGTTCCAGCAGGTTGATTCCGAGGACTTGATGTTGGTTTCTTTTCTTTTTTTCTTTTTCTTCTTTTTTTATTTTTTACCAGGTTGGAAAACTTGTTTTCTGTGTTGGTTTTTTTTTTTTTTTTTGGGCGAACTGTACTTATGTAATTCGAATTACATAATCTCGCCAAACCCTCATGGACAAAAGATACTCCGAAACCTTGATGACCGCCCGGCCTGTACATCCAATCACAGCCCAGCTGCAGATCCGGCTGACCTAAGATCATCACCATCACCATCATCGCTATCCAGTGGTTATTGGTAGCGAAGTTATATCTCTCCTTGATCGGTTGGCATTGCATCGCTAGGCAGCATTTTAACGGAGTAATACCTCGTCTGCTGCCTTGGGGGTGCTGGATACTGGGTACTCCAGACACGTCGCCGGCCTCCGGATACCCATCCTTGGGTTGGCTGTATCATAACCTGCCCCTTGATTTCAATTGAGGCCCTTCAAGATCCCCGGGAACACTTGACATTTCATGGCTCTCTCGTTGTGCTCAAAATTATGGAGTTTTGTCGGCCCCTGGCCCGCGGAATACGCAGGAAACCGTCATTGTTTCCCTACCCGCCATTTCAGCCTTCTGTATCACCACCATTATTATTGCCGAAGATTTTCATCCACTGCTCGATGATCAGAAGGATACCCGAAGAGGCCCATGGTTTATTCGACTATACCTCGGGGAGATGGATGTCTGTTGAGATAGCCTTCCATTACCTCTGGTCACCAAGTGTATGAGACTAATTATCTGCCTGCTTTTCAAGCTACAATGATGCCCTGAGACACTCCGAGAGACGGCGCTGCTTCGACATTTCGGAGCTTAAACGGCTCGCTGCTGCGTCTATACACCAGCGAACGGAAGATGTTGCCAAATTCGAGAAACTTGCCGAAGGAGGCTTCAACCGAGCCTTCCTCGTAACCATGCGCGATGGCTTTCAGTTGGTTGCCCGCATCCCTTATCCATCGACAGCACCAAAAGACCTCCTCGTTGCCAGTGAAGTAGCCACTATGGATTTTCTTCGCTCCCATGGTATACCCGTTCCAAAAGTCTATGGTTACTCGACAGTGTCAACCAACCCGGCGGGCACGGAGTACATCTTCATGGAACTTATCCGCGGTAGGAACCTAGGAGACATCTGGTTTGACCTGTCAGAAAGACAGAGGATCACCGTTGTTTCTAAAATTGTGGAGCTGGAGTCCCGAATCTTTGCTCTGCGGTTTCCAGCAAGTGGAAGTCTTTACCATTGTGGTGATCTTCAGGGTGAAACCGCCAGAACCGCCGTTCCCACCGCCGACCATTTGTCCGGCGAGAACAATTTTTGCATCGGGCCCGATACTACACTCGGATTGTGGTTCGGCAAACGACTCGCATTATCGGCTGAGCGCGGTCCATGTAAGTTCTGGTGTTTTTTTTACAACTGTCATTATCCGCAGTCTGCTTAGTTATAGCCAGCCATTAACAAATTTACCAGACAAGGATTGTTTGGCTGCTCTGACGGCGGGCGCTAAGAAGGAGATCTCATATCTGACCAAGTATGGACGACCTATCCTACCTTTCCAGCGTCTTCGGCGGGAGATATACGACTACAAACCCCGTTCGCACCTAGATCAATTGGTGAATTTGAGACAGTACCTGCAAATCGCACCTCATCTCATACCACACCATGACCCGGCACTGGCCCGCCCAGTCATGCGGCACCCAGATCTCCAACCCAGCAACATATTCGTCACTGACAAACTTGAAATTACCGGCTTGATTGACTGGCAGCACTCCGCCATACTTCCACTATTCCTTCACTCCGCTATTCCAAACAGCTTCCAGAACTATGGCGACGAGATATCGGAATCAATGCAGCTGCCTATCCTACCAGCCAACTTTGACGAGCTCGATGAAATGAAACAGTTTTCGGAAGTAGAACTCCTACGCAAGCGCCAGCTGCACTACTTCTATCTTCGAGAAACCGCCAAAATGAATCCAGAACACTTCAATGCTCTTATGAACGGGCTGAATACTTTAAGACGCAAGCTTTTCCATCACGCCAGCGAACCCTGGGACGGCGATAATGTGACTCTGAAAGCTGATCTGATCTCATTAACAGAGAAATGGCAACAGCTTACTAGCAGCTCTGGCTCGGAAGCACCCTGTCCAATCACCTTTTCGGAGCACGAGGCTGCTGCGTGTATCCAGCTGGACAAAGCCCAGGTAGAAGCCGATGAACAGTTACAGGCTTGTAGGGAAGCTATTGGAGTAGGCACCGAAGGCTGGGTCCCCCTTGAGTTTTATGAAGAAGTGAAACAGCGTGAGGTAAAGCTCAAGGCCGATGCTCTGGATGCCGCTGAAACCGAAGAGGAGAGGGCGATGACAAGAGAGCACTGGATATTTGACGACTTTTGCGAAGAAGACTATCTTTAAATATGGTAGGTATGCATACTCAGGTATTGTTAAATCTCTACATGCAAAAGTAATGGTATGAAATTCTTTCGCGCTAACATCTAACTCTTCTTCCTTCTTCTCCTTCTTTTTTTTTTTTTTTTTTTTTTGTTACCCGGTATTTTATTAAATGGATAAAATAGGCCACTTTGCCTCTTTCAAAGTATTTCCTGCTCTCAACGGCCATTGAGTTTCCACGCCCGCTTATCATGGGGAGGACCCGCGTCCTCCACGCCGCTCCAGATTTTCGGCGAAAATACTTGGCTTCTGAGCCTTCAGGAGAGTGATGTACTCTCTCTCCTCTGCACTCAACGTATTAATCGGGATCGTCTGTTCGCTCGCCCCGTCGAATGATAGCAGGTGTGATACCCCTATCCGGGAGGCGCTATGCTCCAGAACAATCTTCAAGTCCTCCACTGTCGGAGCAGCAACGGGGTACGCCAGCCACGGCTCTATCCCCGCGGCGAATAGGGCTAGCGCAATGGCCACCCATCTTTTGGTAGCCGCGTTGCTCACGACACCGGGTGGCTGCCGGAATTCCACTGTACCACATCCACCTTCTCGCGCGTTTCGGAAGTTCCAAGCCACAGTCTTTTTGGGAGAAATGTTCTCCCACAATTCGGATTTGTCGGAAAATCCTTCGATCCAGGCCAGGAGAACTGGCCGCCCAGCCATATATTTGGCCCTGAGCTCCGGAACGACTTCTGCGTTCGCGTGGCACCAATCTGTGCCACGCCTGCCGGATGGTATCAACGCCGTGATGGCGGGCTGAAATACGGTGACGAATGCAGTGAGCTTTTTTAGTTGGGCTAACGTGAACCCCCCGACAGGTGAAAAGTGCACGTGGGTTCCGCAGGATGGGTCACCCCGGACTTCGAAGTTGGCGAGGAGTATATGCCAAAACCTGTCTAGCTGAACAGCCCATCCAGAATTGACGTACAAAATGCAGGTAATTATCTCCACCCCGACTAAGAATACTCATCGTTAGCGGTTCAGTGCGATCAAATAGGGAGAAGGCAACTGAATGCTTACCGAAATCATCATCATTGCTCCTAATCGATGCATCCCCGGTTACTTGCCATTTTTCCTGGTAATCACTGTCCTCGTTATAGAGCTCAGCCGGAAAAGACCGCTCCGTAAGCACTTCGACTAGCGTTTTGTGCACCGCAATCATATTCAGTCTTGGAATATTGTTCGGCCTATGGCCATGTTTGGCAAGCAAAGGCAATATTCCGGCCAGTGGCTTGATGAGGAGTTCTATTTCAACCCCAAAGGAGGCCATGGTTTCGACACGTAATAAGAAAGATACAAATGCGGGCGAATGAAGGAAATATTTCGAGACTTAAGGGAAGAGGGAAAGTAGAGGGTAAGAAGATTCAGGCTTGGGATACGGTGCTATGGAGGAATAAGTCGATGACAGTGAAGTTTCCAAAGTAGTGACTTAGAGAGAAGTGGTTGGAAGCTATAGTGACCAGGCAAGAGGTGACTTCTTATATCTATTGGGATCATATCTTCAAATATGCTATCTACTTATCCAGGTCGGTACAAGGAGACAGGCTAAGGAGAAGGAACAAAGAATGTTGTGTTATGCATGTATGTGTTTTCACTCCATGTGAATAGCCACGGATATTCACAGGCTGTTATCAATGATTCTATACAGATGTTTTCACACTATGTAAATAGCCACGGATATCCACAGGCCATTATCAAAGCTCCCATACAAATGTTTTTATACTGTGTGGATAGCTAATGGATATTCACAGACTGTTATCAAAGCTTCCATACATGTGCTTTCACTCTATGTAAATAGCCGTGGACAAATTAAATGGAATAACTATGAATGCTTCCAAGGAATCAGGTAGTCTAGATAGTTCCATAGAGAATAGAGTGTTTGCTAGAAACCAAAAGGCTGCAGGCCTCCGGTTGAAAGGATGATAGTTATGCTCTTTATTGGCAAGTAGATTAGGCAAAGCTGGCTGCAAACTATCTACCGAGACAAATGTAAATAGTTTGCCTTTTTTGAAGAAAGCAAACTACCTCAGGGCAGTGGAAACAAAGCAGTCACATGATTGACAGCTCCTCATAGGTAATTAACTTAGCCAGTTAGTCAGTGATGTCATCTTTGACTCACTCAAAGACTTACAACTACTAAAAGCAAGGGAACAGTCCGCAGTCTTCTGCTGCTGGCTGTCCGATTAGTTATTTGCTATATTCTTCTAAATAAACCACAGACAAAAAGAACAGCAGCGCTTTCACTATCACTATACACCTGTGCTAGGCCAGACAGATCGACAGAAGTTGTCGAATTCTCGAGCAGCTCTCACCCGTCAAGTCTATCCCTTATCTACCTACCTACATACCTACCATGGACCTGGATCCGGTCGAATACCCTGTCAACAGCCCGCAATGGAGACGGGAAATCACTCGACTAAAGGAAGAGAAGCCGGACCGATACAAGCCGGAGCAGTGGGAGGAGGCGAGAAGGAGAGGACCACAGCCTGAGCAGCCGTGGCTGGAGCCCATACTGCTGAGGGGATTGCTTAACTCTCCTGAGAAGATCCAAGATCGTGCCGGCCTGTCTGAAGCGCCCAAGGTGCGGTCCGCCCAGACAGTTCCGGATAACCTCATCCACCCCGCGGACAAGCTGGAGACTGTACAGTACTGCATGGTGGACGGGGAAGGGTACTGTAGGCTTAGGGAACGATACCAGGTCAGATACACCACTCTGCTCATCGACGGCAAAAATAGGACCAGCCACATCTTCTATTCTTGATCCAAACACCAATCGGAACACCTTACTGACCTGGCTAACTATGGGTATGCATTGCGCTTTATCGGCTTGTCATTCTTCGCTCTATTCTTTTTGCTTACTGACGTGTGCGAGTAACTAGTGCAGGGGATTGGGACTTAGCTCACTCCCGCAGCCACTTCACCAGCTGGAAAACCTGCCTGGAAAGGATTTGGAAGCGTCATCTGTTGGTTAATCTTGGGACCATTTATTCTTTTTTTTGCCTTTCTCTCCCCTAGTTTTCAATAACTAGACATCTTCCGGGATGCATATTGGATATTTCTCGAGATATTTTGTTAGCTGCCGGACTACCATCTATGTTATAGACGCTAGGTAGTTAGTTACAATCCAACATATTATTCGTTACGAGAAAGACCTTTGCAACGACGACGGGTCCACACACATGCCTGACGCTTTGGTTGCCATACCGGGAACGCCGAGCAGAAGCCAGGCGTAGTTTAACTAGTGGGATGGTAACCAACTCGCTTCTTTGCATCACAAGATAACTATCCTCTGTAGGGAGCAGCAGCAGCAGTTAACTAGTTAGTAACTAGACAAATGCTATGGTAGTAAAAGTCTCTCTCTTTCGATAGTTTTATATCACCCTCTCCCCCAACGGCGTGGAGCAATGAGTAAGTTAAACTTGTTGACTAACCAGCGATACGAAAAGGCGAGTGGCCATGCAATAAACGCTGATGCTATGTAACCCCACGGGGAGAGGTCGTGTGAGAGGCAGGGAGGAGGAGGCTGGCCAGGTGGGATAAACTAACACAACTGGCTCTACTGGCTGGCCGATGTTTCAGCAGCTCGGGCCGTCTGCAGCTGGTCTTAACTGCGCAAGAACAGAAGAAGATGCAACTGCAGCGGCAGCGCGTGTCTAAGCTGGCCGTTGATGCTACCTGTCACCGTCGTGGCATCTCTTTCTCCGTCTTTTCTGCGGCCGGCAAACTCCCGTCCTATAAACAGGACAAGCAGAGAGCAGAGACAGCTACCATGGCCCAGAGTCGCGCAACTCACTCCCAGGTTGTCTGTCCCAGGTTACGCCGTACGCCTGCAGTCGCCCTGGTTTAACGAAGGAGTCGGTTAGCCAGAAGTCATCTAGTTATCTCGTCGCCCTTTACCTGCCGTCTCACCACCGTAGAGTAGATATTATAATAGCAGGCCTCTCCCCTAGTTGCCTCCATCTCTGGCAAACTCACAGTGTGGTATCTTCACCATCACCGTCGAGCGAGCGTCGCATCAAACTGGGAGAATGTAACCAAACATCGAAAAAGAAAAGAAGAAAAAGCAAAAAGCTCGCGTGTCTCGGGGATTTCTCAAGCCTTCTCTCTCTCTCTCTGTCTCTCTGTCTCGTCGCATGAAGACACGGATCGCAGTAGCACCGCCGCCAGCAGCAGCAGCAGGTGATAATAATAAGAGCAGCAGCTGCACCGGCTGTGTTGGAGATAAAGAAAAGTCGCATCGACCTCTCGCCGCTTTGTCAGCATCCTCGCTTTTTTCTCTTTACTCGTTAGTTATAAGATATAAAACTTCGTCCTCGCATCCTCTTCTGCTTCTCTTCTTCTTCTTCTTCTTCTGGTTCTTCCTCCTCCTCCTCGAGTCTGATCCAATCCAGGGACATCCTCGAGCACTGCGTCCTGCAGCCTGAGCCATGGCTGACGCGAAACCCGACTCTGCGCCCGCCGTCCGGGTCAGCGACAGCGACGATCACGACCACCACGACCAGCAGCAGCTCGCTGACCTCGCCAGGCCCAAGGGATGGAGGTACAAGGAGCTCAAGATCGCGGGCATCGGCCTCTCCTGGTATGCGTCGCCCAGCTTCCAGCTCGTCCTCGTCTCCTTTGTCTGCTTCATGTGTCCGGGCATGTTCAACGCCCTCACCAGCTTGGGCGGCGGCGGGAAGACCGACAAGACGACCGCTGATAACATGGTACGAACAAGCTTCTCTCTTACTTACACACAATTCCCGTAGTTTATTCTTTTCTTCGTACTGTGAATGCAAAGAATATTCTAACTCTACCGTTAGAACATCGCGCTGTACAGCTGCTTTGCTGTGTTCGGCTTCTTTGGCGGCTCGTTCGTCAACCGTCTCGGAGTGCGCCTGACCCTCGCCTTTGGAGGCATCGGATACTGTCTCTATGCCATATCGCTGCTTGTATCTGTCCACTCGACGCACGTAGCAGGGTTCAACGTCTTTGCGGGAGCCTTTCTCGGTCTTTGTGCTGGCCTCCTCTGGACCGCACAGGGCACCATCATGCTCTCCTACCCAGCTGAGTCCACCAAGGGACGCTCCTTTGCCGTCTTCTGGGCCATCTTCAACCTCGGCGGTGTCATTGGCTCCTTGGTCAGTTTCTCCGTCCCTTTGCTAAAACACACACGTCTATATGCATCTATACAATGTGCTAACCCATACCGACTTATATAGATACCCCTAGGAGAAAATATCAACGTCAAGGGTAATGTCAACGTTACAGACGGCACTTATATCGCCTTTATTGTCCTTATGGCCACCGGAGCTGTGCTCGCTCTGCTCCTCTGCAATGCAGGTGACATCTACCGCCGCGATGGCAGCCGAGTCGTCATCATGAAGAACCCTACCTTTAAGACAGAGTTCATTGGCCTGTGGGAAACCATTCGCAGCGAACCGTACATAGTCCTTCTCTTCCCACTTTTCTGGTCCTCCAACTGGTTCACCGCATACCAGTTCAATGCCATCAACGGCGCATACTTCACCACCCGCACCAAGGCCCTCAACTCAGTCCTCTACTGGACCTCACAGATCATCGGCGCAGGCATCTTCGGCGTCTGTCTTGATTCCACAGCTATCAGCCGCTCGCTTAGAGCCCGCATCAACCTCGCTGTCATGTTCGCACTCACCATGGCAATCTGGGGCGGTGGCTATGCCTTTGCCAAGGGATACACACGCGAGTCTGTCGATCCTGAGGCTGGTTACAAGGGCAAGGATTGGGGTGACAACGGTTACATCGGCCCTATGTTCTTGTTCATGTTCTATGGTTTCTATGACGCTGCTTTCCAAGCGTCCGCTTACTGGTAGGCCTCAATCATCTTCCATCTTATTTATTTTCTTGTGAACCCTCCAACTAACTTCTGTAGGTACATGGGCGCTCTTTCTAACTCTGGCCGCAAGACTGCAAACTACGTCGGCTTCTACAAGGGTATTCAATCCGCTGGTGCTGCTGTCTCCTGGGCCATCGACCTCAAGAAGATAGCCTTCATGTCCATCTTCGCCAGCAATTGGGCCCTTCTCGCCGGTTCTCTCGTCGTTGCTGCTCCGCTGGTCCTCAGAATCAAGGACCACGTCGACATCGAAGAGGACCTTAAGTGTTCTGACGAGACCATCGCAGATGTCCTTCCTACCGGCCATCCGGAGAAACACTCTGCCTAGACGGTCTCTCACCGTTTCTGTTCTTTTTCTTTCTCCTATTTCTACTTATTTTCTACTATTTTAATGTCGTTTCTGACTTAACGCGACAATATGCTTCGATTCGATCTACCGTCCTCCATATCTGACGTTTGCTTTCATTCTTGTTACGATGTATGGCGTAGGGTATCTGGCGGGGGATTAGCGAATTTATACCAATTGGCAGTGGGTAGCGGACTGGTTCATACCTATATCATAAGCCCCCTTTTTCTTATCAAATAACATTGTCGTCCTCTCCTCTCGCTCGTCCGACTGCTGAGCCTCCGCAACAAACTTTTATATGTTAACCTAAAGGAGTTAAGCGTATATTTAAGGTTCAAACTCCAGTCTAAAGTTTCTTAGCTATATTACGTAACAACTTTGTTATAGTCACGTGGAGAAGATCATTGAATGTTACTAAGCAAAGACAACGATTAGCTAATCATTAAAACTCTAAAAATTTCGCCAAAGTTATGGAAAAACGACGATGATTTTGAAAGACAACCAACGGAAGATTAACCAGACGAGTCGCAATGGCAGTTGACGAAAAGGAAATAGGCCAGGTGCCTATAAAAACTATGCTTGAGTCACTCCAACAGTCCTTGTCGAGCGCTGCATCATCTCTGCCTGCTCTCGATCCGTCCGAAGACAACACACGAGCCTCCATCATACCTCCAGCCGATGGTATCTCGCTGCTCGACACCAAAAGCGAGATCCTTCTATCCTACCTACAGAACTTGGTATACCTTGTCCTTCTACAAGTTAGACAGCTCTCTTCTTCGACCACAGACAGCTCCCGGCGGAGTACGGAACCAAGCCAAGATGATGTGGTGAAGAAATTGACAGAACTTCGTGTATACCTTGAACGTGGCGTGCGGCCTCTCGAAGGACGACTCAAATACCAGATCGACAAAGTTCTAAAGGCCGCAGATGATCTTGAACGAACCAAGGCGCAAACCGGCGAAAGGGCTGAACGCCGGCGGTCTTCAAAGAGCGCCGGGTCTGATGTTGATACAGCGGATAAGGATGAGAGTGACGAGAGTAATAGCGGCAGCGGCAGTGATGATGACGATTATGACGACGATGAAGAGGATATTGACGAATTGACGTATCGACCAAATGTAGCTGCCTTCTCCCGTGCAGCAGAAGCCCAGGAACAGAAACAAAAAGCTGCGGCGCAGAAGAATGATGCTATTGGTGACGGAATCTACCGACCTCCAAAAATCAAACCTACAGCTCTAGTTGAGAACAAACCCAGCCGGCGTGCAGAACGTGAAGCCCAACGATCTAAGAAATCCAAAGCCATCGACGAATTCGTCAATGCGGAGATGTCGACTGCCCCCATGGTCGAGCCTAGTATAGGCAGCACCATCCGTGCAGGCGGGCGACATGTTAGCACACAGCAGGATAGGGCTAGGGAAGAGGAGCGCAGAGCCTACGAAGAAACCAATTTGATTCGACTTCCTAAGGAAAGTAAAAAGGATCGAGCGAAGAGGGGAGGTAATCGCCGTGGAGGGTATGGTGGAGAGGAATGGCAGGGTCTCGGCGAAGGAGTTGATCGTATTCATCGACTTACGCAGAGGAAAAAGGATGGAGCTGGTAGTGTACTACAGAGAAGCCGGAAGAGAGCTACTGAGGATGGTCCGAGGAGCGATGGGTTTAATATTGGTGAGAAGTTCGAAAAGAGACGGAAGACAATTGCTAGCTGGAAGCGATAATTCTCATCTACGCTGTCTTAATACTTATACATATAAATTCAATTGTGATATACCACCCAGCCATGGACGTCGACTTCATCGACTTCTCTACCTTTTCGATAACTATCTGACCAGGCGGGAGTTTGGCTGGTGACGTCATAGCTGTCAAGTGAAACTTAACAACATAAAAGTTGGCTGAGAGGAAGCCCAGAGTAAACAACGGACAGACAGACAGAAAGACAGACAAGCCATTGGCCTTTCAGACAAGATGGAAAACCCAGGTACGTATCTCTTAACTAGCCTGGCACCGACTTTTCCTATCTAATGTGGATAAATTGTAGTTGAAGAGATCCCGCAGGTGATCCATCTGCTCACCCAGTCTATCCCTTCAGTGCAGCAACAGACAGTTGAAAAATACTTTACGCCCTCTGCCTCAATTACGCATCCATTTCTACACTCTGGTTCATTCCAAGGCAGCCGATGGCTGATCAGTCGGATATTTCTTTTCTATAAGATCATGTCGCCACATGTTGATCTGCAAGTGAAATCAGTAGGTCAGTATCCTACCACAAACGCCCTTGTCGTACATGCACGGAAAGTCGCTCCATATCTAACATGCATTATAGCGTTTGACCGCGATAACTTGCTTTTATACGTCACCGTGTCCCAAGTCTTCCGCATATTCATTGTCCCTTTCTACACCGCACCGGTTACTCTTACTACAGTGCTGCAGCTCGTCAAGGGAGTAGAACAAGATAGCCCAACCCAGCACCGTCGCAAAGTACCGGTTGTTGAGCTTACCAACTCGAATACGGACCTTCTGGCTTCCTCTACGTCAATCCCGGCAGAGGAATACGCTAGCACTACAGTTGAGCCGTGCAGTTCTACGAAGCCGCTGTATTACATCGCTTCGCAGAATGACTTATACCAAACAAACGAGTATGTGAAATTTGTCATACCATATGGGATTGGGGAGGCGTTTGTTCTATTTTGGCATGCGTTTGCTACTCTATTTTGCGTGCTGGCTTCCTACGTCTTTTGGCCGATTGCATGGGCAGAGGAGAAGGGTATACTTCAGGTTACCAGGTTTGACAGTACGCTTCATAAGGCAAAGCAAAATTGAGCTAATGATGAATGATGTTACCTGTTGAGAGTTTATTGGAATGCATGTATATACGTAAATATCAGCCGGACAAATCAGAGCCAATTCAAGTCTATCTACTATTTTATGTAAAGGCATGCAACAATATATACACGCAAGACAGCCTGCAGTCTAGTTGCCACTAACGGATGACCGCGAATCAGCCCCTAAAAGTTCCCTCGCATCATCCTCCTTGTCCACAACAGCCATTGGGAGCACCCTTCCTAGCCCAAAGAACACAAAAGCAGCCCACTTCCAGCGGAAAGGGTTGAAAACCATGACAAAAACAAACCAGTACAGCAACTCAGCATAAGTAAAGAAGTCGAAGGCGCCGGTTGGAGCGAATCTCTTCATTATTCGCGTCATGTCAACCCATCTTTTCATCAAGTATTCGCGCGGACGGCTCAGCGGGTCGATCAAAAACATGAGCAGAAGCCGAGTGTAGATTCCGATGTGGTAATTCCCCACCGTACCAATGGCATTGACAAAGGTGCTATTATTTGTGCAGATGCTAGGGTATGCTGGAGGGAAAATCTGGAGGTACCAATTTGGCGGGTCATAAGGGGGTTCGAATACTTCCTGGGGAAGGAAGGAGAGAGAGGGCCGTATAAACCCCGTTGCCATGATAATGATGTCTGCTTTGACGAATATTTCGTGGCCCGGTCCGGATTTAGGAACACCTTGAGCCCGGTGGTTGAAGGAGATCCCGTCCTCTTCGACAGAAAGGATATCTCCGCGTAACCAGCGAGCCTTACCTGCACGTATCAATTCAAAAAGATCCGAGTTCACCATTGGCGTGTCGGTAAACAATCCCTTGCCAGACGGGGCTATGTCTTCCAAGTCGCGATAAAAGAGCTTGCGCAACAGAGTTTCTGGAATAAAGGATAGAATGGTCTCCTGGCCGAAAATATTGCAGGCAAGGAGGACGTCAACGACCACGTTCCGCGGTATAATCCATTTATCCGACCGTGATAGGACATCTATGTTTGCGGCACCGGCATTAACGGCAAATTCCAAGGCTTCGACAGCACTAGCGCCTCCACCGACAACAACGATACGCTTTCCTTTGGCATCTAACCCATCCAGCTCGGATGAATGGTACACTTGTCCGGTAAACTTATCTTGGTGCGGAAGGGTGGGCATTTTTGGATCACCACAGCTCCCGACAGCAGCGACAATACCGTCAAAGGTGCCATGGGTATCTTCGTCATCGTTGATAACCCATCTTCCTTGGTCGTTCTTCCTGGTCGATTTAACAGGGGTGTCAAATACGGTCTTGTCATCGAGGTGGTAAGTCTTCCAAAGCTCGACTATCTGGTCTTTAATCTGCTGCTGATTCGGGTACGCATCTTTCCACTTGACTGAAGGATGGAATCTGAACATGATACTATGAATTTGCAGAGAAGACGTAGAGTTCACTCTCTACTTGCACGGTTAATATTTACTTGCTTCGAAAGATATTGGGGAACACATACGCTCCAAATGCCGCCTAGGCCTTTGTCTTTGGGCCGAGCCTCGAATATTTTCACATCGAACCCATGGCCAACACAATGAGCCGCAGCTGAAACGCCAGTCAGTCCGGACCCGATAATGGCGACTCGAGGACGGCGTAATCGTTTGTTACGACTAGACGGCGGAGGAGCATTGGTAGCAAAGACGTATACCAGGATGTCCTGGATCAAGGTATAGCAGATAATGAAGCATTGGGAGTAGATATGTGCCAGGGAGCGGCCAACGCTGCTGATGAGGGTCATCTTTAGCTGCGTCAAGTCACTACACGTTATCGGGATGTGGTAGTGATCTAGTTGTTAGCATAGCTGTGCGGGTGCGGGATGATAGGCGTTGCACGGCGACTTGTTTACTAGATGCCCCTCCAACGGCCTATATGTAATATGGTTGGTCACCCTGAAACTTGGATAGCTACGTTATGTAGCCCGGCATGTTATGACGACATAGTTGATTCGGCTGCTAGTGGAGGCTTTTCGGCCCAAAGTTTTTGCAGGTACAGGGAATGTCCGGCATCAGAAAACTGAAGGGATGAAGGCCAATCGGTCTTATACAGTTGGACCCTCGGCCAGAGGGTGTTCTCCAAGGGGATTCATCTCGTAATACTCTGGCTGTGTCTCCTGAAACCGAAGGATAGACGATGTCGGATTGCCGGGCCGGCACAAGAAACTAACTAGTTAACTGGCTAATGGTTAATTAGTTGCAAAACAAAGGGGCTTCAAGCAGTTCTCGAGATCTAAGGTCGCGCGAGCCCCCAGGATAAGTACCTTGCCTAGGGACTCAAGGCGACTGAGTCGGCTGTCGTTGGAAGGGAGATGCAGTGACGACGAGCTCGGCTCTGTCCGGGCGGGCGGCTACTAAGTCACGTGAAGGGCACGGCCCGCCGGCCTAACCAACGAGCGTCTTTCGTTTCCAACTTCACGTTCTCAACTTCAACTTGTGCAGATAACTAATGGATATCATGCATGCCTTCATCTTTGACATTTATCTTGCAGCCGGGTTTCTATTACGAAGTGGTTACCAAGACCGTTGACTCACGAGTCGTTGGCTCATTAGGTTACTCCTTTTCACGCGCGCTGGCATTCGTCTTAGAACCATGAGTTACCATGACAGGCCGCTGTTCTTTGATACCTACATCGCTGCCATCAAGTGTCGCTTTGGGAGTTCCGTCTTGAAGCTGAGCTGGCCTAAGCATATGCAGTAATAAGTGCCCGTCTCAGTTACTATAAGCCATTGCTGAACAGCCAGAAACGGAATCATCGTTTGTTTCTATATGAGCGGTACCGATATGTTGACCTTTTCCTCTAGAGTTTCTTCACCTAGCTTGATATGTTGTGTTATTTCTGCGATATACAACCATTTCTTCAAGCATAGACTAGCCAGATATATTGGATTCAACCTCGATTTTTCATAGATCGAGACGCAGAGTGCCTGGTTCTCTCACCTGGTCACACTATAGATCCACCATCCGCAAAGTAGGTACCTCTGCCTCGCGCTATTTCTCGCATAGTGGAGCCCAACCCTGCGGCATATATATATATATTTGGCCGCAGGATCTGCGATATGGAAGGGCCGTGGAGCTGAGGATACGGCTCAGCAGATCTTGCGAAGATTGTTCGTTGAATCTACAAGGCTAGATCATCACCACTCAAACGCCATATATTGACTGTTTATCGACTTTCACTCTAATTACTCCCAGCTTTGGTATGGGGTCGATCATGGTCCATAGCCACCTAACCTAGGGTGTATGGCTTCGAGCTGCGATTATGCGCCACTAACTTTTTGGTTAACTACGTTATGCCTAGGCCTTCGATCGTATGGTCATGCTTTATTTGTTTATTTATTATACCAGTGCTTTAACGATTCTAGATACATAACCAACGCAATATCTAGGAAGGCACACACAATCACTGACGTGTCTGGCCTATATATTCTTGTCTTTTTCCTCTTGATCAAGAAAATCGTGACCGAAACCATTCCTTTGAAGGCTTCAGGGTCCCTTCGTCTTCTGGCTTGCCTAAAGCCTTGGCTGTTGCACGTTTCAATTCTTTGGATACCTTTATATCAGACGGCTCAGGGCCAAAATAGCGCCCTCCCGTGATCTGGGTAAAGCCAAACATGAGCTTGACGTCCTCCAATTCTGGCACTCCGTGAGTGTCATATGCCTCCCACGAGGGGAGAACAGGCTGGAACCTAGACTTTTTCCCAGTGACTGTGGCTAGTTAGCCCTCGTTTCACATATGGGGAGAAAAAAAAATAACAGCAAGATCTCTGATTGCTTACTTTCTTCAAAGTTAGCCGCCAGCTCATCAAAGGTGATCATATCGCTCATGGCCTGAATAACCTGACCCTTCCATCGAGTAGGGTCTAAAAAGACTCCATGGACAATGTCTCCGTAGTCATCTGTAATGCTTAGGTACGGTACCCTATTATCTCCACCCCAGTGAGGAACCTTATAACTAAGATATCCTTCATCGTCAGGGAAAAAAGGGAAGCCACCAAATGCAGGAGCGATCTCTTTCGCAAGGAAGTTTTCGAGGTACCATGCAGCGTTAATGGGTGTAACAGTCTGGAACTTCCCGCTCTCCTTTGCATATTGTTCCGTCTTGTACTTCACTGCGAGATTTCGTTAGCTAACCAACCGACTAGTTAATTGATAAACAGTGGGGAGGATTGAAGGCTTTCTTTCTACTTACTCTCCATAGCCTTCATCCTGACGATGCCATCCGTCATTTCGACACATGGTGGGCCAGAGCTGTAAACCAGATGTGGCACACCCGCTTGAACTGCAGCGTCGATGATCGATTTACCAAGGTCGAATTCAGTAGGTCCGTTAGGATTGCTCCATATCTCGTCATCTGAGTTTAGATTGAGATATAGTCCCCAGGCGCCCTCGAATGCGCGGAGCATTTCCTCATGATTAAACCCATTTCCCTGTACTACTTCAGCTCCTGCTGAGGCCAATGCCTTACTAGCATCTGAAGAAGGATTCCTAGTAACGGTGCGTATCTTGAAAGATGGATTCTGAAGCAGTGAATGAGCAGCAGAGCCGCCTTGGTTGCCTGTGGCACCAATGATGGTAATAACACGCGGCATTTCCGGTCAAGTTGCCAGTGAATCTCCGCAAGGATTTTCGATGGGGATGTTCAACGAGGGGAATGAGTTGACTTGTCAATTAATTATTACCTGAAAAGCCAAGCGTAGGATTGGGGCCCCTCCCGCCGAGTGTTTCCTCAATCTCATCCAACTAACCAATAAGCTGTCAACGGCTAACGAGCTTCCTCTTGACTCTGAGAGAGCTGTCTTCAGAAGTGTCAACAGAAGACAGCCTCGTATTCTACAGATGGCGTGTCAAGACCAGCCCACTCATGCATGCTACATAGTAACTAGCGAAACAGCCTAGAAATATGCAATGTCAATCGTTCGGCGCCTCGTTTCGGAGGCTCCAACCCTTGTAACATTCACATAACTAACTAATAGTTATCCGGGTGCCCGCTTTCTGGGCTTCGGTGGCAGTGAGGCTCTTAACTTTCGCGTGCTTTATCCTCTCTGAGCATGAGCGCTTGCATAGGCGAAAGTGAGAAAGCCTAACTCGATATATTTTAAAGACTGAGAAGCTGTACTGGAATGTCCTGTAACTAAGGGGGATTAGGAGTTGTGGGGATGATCCCCCAACTGGCTCATCCCGGTTAACTGGAATGTGACGGCAATAAAGCTAGGATGTAGATTCCTCGTCTATTTCTAATTGACCTCCGAGCTGATATCAAAGCTTTTCCCCCTTGACGCAAGGACAAAGATGGGAGGTGCCCAAATCTTCTCAGGGGCCATTACTCACTAAGTTAACTAGCCAACTTCTTACAACATTGGCAGTCGATACTCCAATTCAAAAATATCCATGGACTGTACCTTTCGCAGGGCCTTTTGTGCTCAAACCTTGACCAATGTAAGCACCTTTTGTGAAGTCAATTGGGGTCCTCAATTGTAGTTCTGTTGGGATTAATATTTTCCTACTTTTAGAATGACAGAACATATAGATCTAACTAGTTAACCAAATAGTTAACTAATGGAGCAGGTTCTAGGATAGCGACAGAGAAAAGAACCAAAATTTCTCTCATTAACTAATAGTTAGCTATTCAGCCACGGATCCCGCAGTAGTTCCTTCGCTGTCTTCCTATCTTCAGGTCGCCACTGAAGCATCCCTCTCATGAAAGCTATAAACATCTCCTTACTTTTTCCGTCGAGAAACTCTTCCGACAGCTCTAGACTGACCCCCGTCGGAATTTCTAGGTCCTGTTTCCACTTCCCTGTAAGGTTGTCTTCGTAAGTTTTCCACCAGGTGCACTGAGCGAGAAAATACTTAGTTAATACTCACCATCGCTTGTAAAGAACTCATGGCTTCGTTTCCCACGTTGGAGCATATCTAAAGGTGGTGGCCCTAGAAAACCCATAACTTCTGCAAGATGTGCCCGGGTCGAATACCCTTTGCCATCAGGGTCATTTCCGTAGAAAAGATGTCTCCCCTCAAACAAATCCCACACCTATTTTTCCAAAGTGATTAGTACTGATGATGAGGGAGAGGAAGAAATAGGCAAAGCATACCATGGCACCAACATTCCATATATCGACCGGATAGCTCCAATCAGTCTTCAGCATGACTTCCGGCGACCTATAAACATTTGGCTGTGCATCGTGGTTCCTTTTCTCATCTCCTCGTACAGCAGAGCCAAAATCACTTAAAACCGCTCGGCCAAATACCTTCGGCAAGTCAAAACGGCGTGACGTGTAAATTGGCAAACCATTGACGATTTTGCGGGGTGAAGGGCTCTTCAGCTCAGCTTGGGTAAAACTTTCAAGAATGGACTTGTCTTCTATTTCCTGGAGAATGTTATCGCTTTTAATGTCTAAAGGAATGCAGGTTAGGATAGCTTATTTTGACAAAGCCTCGAGGATAACTCTTACCTGTATGGACAAGCTTGCATTCTGTGTGTAAGTAGTCAAGTGCAAGAAATATTTGCAAGAGACCAGATTTGAGGAGATCTTCAGTAAATCGATAGTTAGGATTTCGATAAAGGAGGTCCCTGAAGCTCTCCCACATTGGCTTCTGAACAAGACACGAATGGCTACCACATGATGAGGAGATTGTGAAGATATCTAGTGCTTTTCTGATATGAGCATGACCAGGGTGCCGTGAACTCCCTTGGTTTAGTTTCTTATAGATCTGAAACTCTTCCTGGTTATCTTCGCCGAGAGTGTAGATTTTGAGTGTCACATATCTATGACCTCTGGTTGTTTCAGTAGGTCAGTGTTGGATTACGATAAGTAGACATGCAATGACTTACTCAAGATCGCGAGCCAGCCATACAGTCGAAGTAGTCCCAAAACCAAGTTTACCGATAACCTGGTATCTGGAAGTAAGCACGTCGCCGATGTTAGCAGGATAATATTGTCCCTGTTTGAATTGCTCAAAACGTTCCTCTTCAAGCACCACCGAGGGAGGAACGGTCTCGAAACCGCCAGTAGGAAAAATAATGGGAACTAAGGGAGGTTTTCGAAGCGCCTTTGTAGCCCATCTCATGATATTAGCCATGCTGGGCATTCAAAAGAAGAAGAGGTTGGTTTAAGTGAGACAGGGGTGATAACTAACTAGCGTGATGAGTTTACTTTTATCTCACGACGGCTGAGATTGATATCATCAGTAATGGTTATAAATACTTGATCAGTCTGCTGCATTCGCGTCAGATCAGATCCAGAAAATAGCTGAAGAACAATCTCTTCAGTCAGAATCTACGTTTATATTGCGCTATAGCCACAAAAATGGAAATGGCATACGATGATTCGGCTTGGGAACGCAGTGACACGATCTTTGATAGCTTCAAGAAAAAGGCCTCAAGCCCGGATGTTCTGCGAGCTGTCACTGAATTTATGGCAGCTAAATACCCCGTGTCTCAACCGAATGACCGTGCCCGTATAATAGGCGTTGGCGCCTTCAACTTCTGTTATCGTATGGAGTTTGGTAATGGAACATCCTCCCTTTTACGCTTCGCGTCCCCTGGGCGTAGTATGTTCCCAGAGGAAAAGACCCAAGCGGAGGTTGCTATCATGCTCTACCTCAAGGACAATACTGATATCCCTATTCCAACTATCTTTGACTGGGGCATGGAAGGACCCTGTGATATGGGCCCGTATATCCTGATGGAGTTCGTCAGCAGCGCTTCCAACCTTACGGCAAAGCTAAGAAAACCTGGCTATGCCAGAGAGGACCGTCCTGTGCTCGACCCCGATATCAACGAATCAAAGCTAGAGCTTTTGTATGGGCAAATGGCTGACATTACGTTACAACTGTCGAGGTGTTCTTTCAACAAGATTGGCTGCCTAGCTGCTGGGCCCGGCGGCTGGGCTGTCACAAAACGTCCATTGACAATGAATATGAACGAGCTTGTCCAACTCGGTGGTTATCCCAAGGATTTGCTACCATCGTCTCCTTTTACATCTGCATCCGATTATTTAAAGAACCTTGCTGAGACTCAATATACACATCTATCAACACAACGTAACGATGCCATCTGCTCGGAGGAGGATTGCCGCCGTAAATACACCATCAGAAAGATAGTACTTAAGCTCGCAGAACAGTCAAAACTCATGGGTCAGGATAGCATCGACCACAACGAGTACAGACTTTTCTGTGACGACCTCCGGCCAACGAACGTACTTATCGACGAGAACTCCAAGGTCGTCGCCGTGATTGACTGGGAATTCACATATACTGCGCCCTCTGAATTCACGGATAGTCCTCCATGGTGGCTACTTTTGGAAACACCAGAAGAATGGCCTTCAGGCATATTAGACTGGGCTGTAACTTACGACTCACGGCTTAAAGTCTTCCTTCGAGCGATGACGCGGCAGGAAGATATCGCAATCCGTGATGGGCGATTATCTGATAGGGAGCGGCTCTCTGAAAGGATGTATAATAACTGGAGCACTGGTGCTTTCTGGATCAATTACGGTTTACGGAAAAGCTGGGCTCTAGATATCGTTTGGCCCTTCATCGACCGGGCGATATTTGGTGGAGAACAACCACACGAGCAGAGAATAGCCTTGCTTGAGAATAGAATCCAGCTCACCGACGGCGAGCGTAAGGAAATGGATGCCTTCGTTCAACGCAAGTTAAGGGATTTGGCAACTTAGAATGGAAAGGAAATGAAAGTGATGGACCTCAAGCCCATTCATGTTTTGCAGATATGATGAAACTCTATAAACTGATACATACAGGAAACCATGACGCATCTTGCTATTATCGCAATGTAACATTCATAGATGAAGAAGGTAGTCTGAATTGAGTGTTGATATGACTCGGCCTGGCATAGATGGTGATATCAAAAGAAACTCCCCTGAGGGAGAATGAGATCGGTAGTCAACAGCGAGAGTGTGCTGTCCAATAAAAAAGTTACCTTTATATTATTGGACGATACTCTTCCAATTTTTATCATTGGCTGAATAAAAAAAACTTCCAAATGATATTATTTGCCAGAAATTCCCAACATCCATCCAATGAAACCTGCCTTCTGAAAGTTTATTCCTCCATCAACTCCTCCCATGCGGCTTAAAAACAGGATAAACACAAGCAACAGCCAACAGCACCGACGAACTGACAACACACGGAGGGAGCCAGCTAACCTACTTACCCGCTAGCGAAGGGTTAGTCAACGGAGTAAGTGATTTATTACCAATTTCCAGGTTGGGCCGGCCTCCTTACGGCAGCGCGGTAGCTGGAAAACCCTGCCTTCGCTCGTTAACCACCCATCGTTTAGACTCGTTTCCGCACGGAGGAGTGAACCGATACTCAATAGCTGAGGATTACGGCCCATTGCGGACAAGCCACTACTGCTGAGACGATGCTACCTTCAGGATGATATTTACGCAGCCTAAATCTCGCTCCGCCAGATACCAGTTTAATCAGCATAACGCACCCGGCTCACCAAAAACTTTGACCAAACGGCGAAGCGAAATACCGAGTAAAAGCCGAAAGAACAATGTGGAATACCACTTCCGTCTATACGCCTGTCCTCAATAACTTCCTCGACAGCATTGGAGGTCTTTTACAGAGCCGTGATGGCACCAAGCTCCAGGACTTCCTGCAGCTTGAGCCCCCCTTGTCTGCCATTTACAACCAGATGACGACCGAATTGCGGCAAAGATACCCGGCTGGAGACAATAAAGACGCAGAATTACTCTCAAAATGTGAAAGCCTGACGGCTGGAGGGCAGCTAGGCAGTTCCTGGCCTGCATTCCCTCCCTTCATGCGTCTATACTTGACATTCTTGAGAGATGTCAATGTGGACAACCTTCTAGAAACATACAACCTGCTCAAAGGTTTGCTAAAGTAGGTTAGATACTGTTCTTACACCAGCTCTGCTCTTCCTGATACATTCTAATACTTTAACTGCAGCCAGAGCGTGATTGCTCTCGGTGATAGCCAGATGGGCGTTGTTATCCTGCCAACCGTCTTTTACCTTAGCAAGGTGCTCTCGAAACTTGCAATCGGGCTTGACCGCCAGCCAGAGCTAATAGCACACCTCCTCAGGGACGAAGGAGCAGAGTCGGGGCAGGGCGAGACTGGGGAGAAAGTGACGCTAGTGGAAAAGTCGACAAATATCGTTCGAGAAGCGTTTATCAAATGCCTAACCGACAGAAGCGGTACCTCGGGCATCCACGCAAAACCAGAAGGAAAAAGAGCAGGGATATATTTGATGGCGAATCTGTGTCTAAAGCTCCTATTCAAGGTACATATCATGGCCAACGTAATCTGGGCTCATCAGGCTGCTAACGTGAGAACTGTATTTAGTGCGGGAAGCTGCGTAATGCGGAGCAAATGTTTGCAAGCATCAACTCACAGTCACCACCCTTGGAATACTTTCCTGCTTCGCAAAGGGTAACCTATCTCTACTACCTTGGGCGATATCTCTTATCCAACAATTTATTCTACCCCGCCATGATCGTCCTTGAGGCGGCATACAATCAATGCCACCGGCAGGCGCTGAAGCAGAGAGGTCTAATCCTCACGTATCTTATACCGTGTAATATCATCCTTGGCCGTTTCCCATCCCGAACGCTCCTCCAGAGGCCAGAAGCCGAAGGACTAGGAGATAGATTTATACCTCTCTGCCGGTATATTGCCAAGGGAGAGATACATGCTTTCAGAGATTATCTGTCGGTCAGCTCGCCGTCTTCCGAATGGTTCGCCAGAAAGGGACTCTTACTCCCTCTTCGGAATCGATGTGAGATCCTGGTATGGCGGTCACTTACACGAAAAGTGTTTATTCTCGCAGGCTTTCATGGAGACCAGAAGATGCAGACCCAGCGAGGACCGCCTCCTTTTCTCTACCTCCAAAAACTCGAAGCTGCTGTTCGCTGGCTCGACAGCCGTGCACGACATGATCCACATTTGCTACTAATGTCACCGCAAACCAGACAAGCCGGTGTGCAGCTTACCTCTTTTCCATTAGATCCTGACTTTATCCCAGAAAATAACACCCCCTCCGAGATGGCAGATGACTCTACATTTCACGACTATAACCGTCCCGACTGGTACTTTGACCACACCGGTCAGCATGTCAATGTCAACAGCCCTGACGATCGCCCGGTTGACGGGATGATTGATGATATGGCAGGGGTCCCTGATCCATACTCGACGCTTATTCCAGAAGAAGAAGAAGCAGCAGAAGCAGAAAAAGAACACCAACAGCCTGCTATTACCGGCAGCGAAGGAGCAGAAATCGCTTCCTCCCCGCTAATGCAAGAACTCGAGAATGTTCTCGCCTCCCTGCTTACCCAGGACCTGATGCGGGGCTATCTCACTCACAAGAACCCACGGTACGCCATTCCCGGAGCTCGACTGAAGGGAGCCCTTCCTACTGGTTTTCCAAACGTATGGCAGACAATCTATGCACGAGAACGCGAAGATGGCCAGATTCCTGGATGGGTCAAACCCCAGGGCTCTGGCGGCAGTCGTAGGGCTCCAGGGGTGATTCAAGGAGGTGGCGGACGAGTAGTGAACTTGAGTGGCGCCAGATCTATCAGCGAGATTACCGGGTCGAGCTGACGTGCGGCGAATACATATGTACAACATCCCCTTAACCACGCGAGTGTGCTCGAATACCACCATATCCACCTGCCTAACCATGCCGAGTAAAGCGTCTTCTGAGGGCAGTATTCTCCTTTTTTTTTTTTTTCTTAACATGTGTATCTTAAGCTACATTTTATTTTATTGCATTTACCTGATTCTTACATCTAGTCTCTTGTATCTCCTACTCTCTCCCCCTCTACTCTGTATATATATAGATTATTCAACCCCATCACCCGCCAACTCTTCCGAATTGGACCTTTCAACGTCTCAAGCAGCTCGACCCAGCTTCCATCCTCGAGACACTGGACGCCGTCTCTCCGTCGGGCCCGTTATTTCTCACGTGCTCCTTATGGGGCTCATCGTCGCCACCTCCACCCATCTGGGCGATGTAAAGGAGCGGCGGTTCCACAGATCAACATGAGCTCGCTGCATGGACATATGGCAGGACATGCAAGGTACGCGGTATATAGCGATCGTATTAATTCGATAACATTTACGGAGTAAATGCTTGAGTCTCGAAAGGCATTTCTATTCTGTTTTGGTGCAGAAGCGTCAGTAGCACATATCAATGACGGCCCAACAACGGAGTTGATAACCCTAACTAGTAACTAAGTTAACCAACAAACTAACTCGCGAACGAACTCGCCTACAAAAATAAGAATAATAGTTAAACAAGTCAACAAAAAATTAAAAAATTAAGATTAAAATTAAAAAAAAAAAAAAAGAGGGAGAAGCAAGTTCTTCCTTGTTGTGTCTCACCCGCAGGGTTGTTGCCACCTCAGTTGCATGCCGACCAATACCAGGCTCCAATTGTATAAATAATAATCTCAAGCCCGATGCAGGCCCCTCCCCTTTGGACTAATACTAATAATGACCCAGAAGCCCAAGTGTTCCCCCTATTCCCCTTCGGCTTTATGTTGATCAAAGGGCGAATACGGTGATACAGTGATTATATCCAGTCATTCGTTTGTTGATTCAGTCATTCGTTTGTTGTTTTGCAACTTGACATTCACTCCTTAACCTAATATATACGATACATAATAATAGCTAATCGATACGACTTTCGATAATATTCGTCTGCTACGATGCGTTTGTCTTCCCTGCCACTGTTCGTCTGGCTAGCGGCCACAGCAGTCACCTCGGCCGGCTCATGCAGCAATGGATACGTATCGTGCCATCCAAAGGGTGCAGAGCTGGGAAACCCCCCTGACATCGGCCCAGACATGAAGGATTTCTATGTAGACCTGGTCCAGTCTGTTAAGGGCCATGGACATGGCCGCGAGAAGCGATCCCTCAACAAGAACCATGGTGTCATTGCGCAAAGAGACGAGGAGGGGGAGCTCTGCTGTGAGTCTTTTACATCCTATTTCCATTTGCTATGTTTATATGTATCTGACAGGGAAGGGAAAAGGCAACGGACCAGGCTCGGGGATACAATGCCTGTTTCTGGACGGAGCGAAGTTCCCATTCTGCTGGGTGAGTTTGCTCTGCACACCTCTCTATGCTGGGTATCCCAAGGAAAATACTGACACTTTTCAGGATCCATTCACCACCAACTTCTTCTTCAGAGATGGATCCCATGGCAATGCGGCGACGGGTGACTATCAGACGGGCAACGGTGACAAGGTCAACCTGATCCATGGCAACTATACAAAGCCTGATGGTACGGAAGAGAACATCTACGGCGCGAAGGAATCTGCTCCAGCCCTCAGCACCCTCCCAGTCCCTACGCCGTTCACCGGCTCCGGAGTTGGCAGCCCGATTCCAGGAGACAAGTTGGGCAATGTAGCAACTTCTGGGGCAACTGCTCCGCCAACCTCATCCACCAAATCTCCATCCGGATCCAAACCGACCACACCAGCAGACTCCAGTAGCCAAAAGATGGAGTTGGGATTCTCCCTGGTTGCGTCGATGGCTATGCTAGCCTGTGCTCTTTTGTTATGATTCCTGTCTTTCTAATCATGTTCATAACGTGATCATAGTTTCAACATACATACAATAATAATAGACAATTTCAGGCTTGAGCCAAGATAGAAGTCACCTAAGAAATTTTTTCGAAACATGTACGCCGAGTGGCCCAAGATGGCCTGATTCCAGACTATCCTAGCCATTCACATCAGGACACATAAACGCTTCAATAACAAGTGGGCTCAAAAAGTCACCCGATCTAGCGCCGTTGACACCCTATTTCTTTTTCTAGATTTCACACGTTTGACTTTCGATACGGTCCGTGCCGCCTCCTAGTTTCACTGGTTAGTCACCGAGATAACTAACGGCCGAGGGCCTCATAGTTATCAGTTAGGTGATTTCTTCTTTAGTTCCGGACGAAGTATGCTGGCGTATATATTATCTATCCCACAGAGGAAAGATGATTAAGATCAAATACTAGTATCAGTACCTAAGCCGAAAGATACGTCATCCCAAACCAAGCTTAATCAATATCTTTCCAAGAAAACAGAATCTCTAAATGATTCCATGGCCAAAGGACTGAAGTTTTCATTTTCGGGAGCCGCCTTCGCATAGCTCCCCAACTGCGGCATAAATTCATCTGGCTCCCGAGCTATCTCTCCTGTTGCTGTATTAATAGGGCTCATAAACCTAAAAGAGCTGTCTGCGCCTGGAAATATAGAACTGTCGAAACATGAATCCGCGTTTTCTTGAGGTTCTGAGTTCGTGTACCTATACCCACCAGTGAGAGGTGAAAAAATCTCTGATGCTGGATATATACTCGCTGGTCGCTCTGGGCTTGACTTCTGTCGTTTATGCTGTGATCGCCTAGTGTTCACCACATCCGTGACGATATGTGACAGCCGGTATAGCCGGCGATTGTGTGATGATTCCGCTCGGCGGTCAGTTATAGTCTTCAACATCTCAACATACTCTTGTAGCATGTCGAGGTCTGACTTTGATCCCTGACCGCAGAGAATGGCCGACAGTACTTCGTAAAGATAGAGCGGTGGAAGCGACGCAAGAAAACTAGTTATACCAGACTCAAATCATCAGATTTTCACATCTTCTAGCCAACAGACCACAAAGACAGGAGAAGGGTATACTGACAATGGAAAAATAGCATGATTTCCTTGGTCCGGAGGGGAGTTCCAAAGGCAAATCAAATATTTCATACACATTTTCGCGACTTCTTGGCCCCGTTGAAATATGCCGTCTGGATGTTTCTTATGTGGCCATATAAGTAGCAGCTGGACGCAAAGATACCTAATGGCAAGCTGGAGATTTGGAGCTGAGCTTTTAGGAAAATTCTGAATTTTGTCAAAGTCAATTCCGGAGTCCGCTAGCCAGCTCTGAAGTCTTGACAGGATCGTGGTTGCGAACTCTCGAACTTGGTCTTCATTCTTTGCCTTAACCTGGTTAGCATATACCTCTAAATAGACTGTCTCTTCAATCTTAGCCATTTCAGTTTTCGCGACGAGGCAAGATACCACATTCCTTTCAGAGGGCGTCAGACACGGATCGAAATACATATCAGTGGCTGGTATGTTTGGAGATGAGCCCGCTGTCCAGCAAACTGCCTTGTCAAGAACGTATAGGCAGTACGAAATATTACGTCTCTCCTCAACATCTTCGTCCGTGAGGCCACCTCGGAAGGAGTTCCATTGGTGAATACCAATTGACTTCGCACATTGAGCAGCAAGAGCAAAGAGAGTCTCGGAGAGGCCTTTAGAGAGGTGCTCTTGTGCAACTATATACTTCACGTTATCAGAAAAGGCTATATAACTTCGAATGTAGGCGGGGGCAAGAGAGCACAGTTCAGAAAACACATACCATGGATAACAGTGCCTGGACGTTGATTAAGCGAGGCGAGATGAGTTGGTCAATATTTTTCAAAGCCCGTTTTGCGTTTGCCAAAAAGCCTTCAACGATGTCACAGTCAATTGATGAAGGCTTGCGGGCCTGCTTGCTCGGCATTGGCTCCCGTCGGTATGAGCATAATGAGTCCGCTGACATGGCCATGAGAACTAAATTGTTACAGCAAATTATAGAGGCGAGATCCGGATCTGGTGACGTAGATTGCCGCAGATTAGTAGCCATTCTAATGAACCTTTCTTTTGTCCAAATGGGGAAATGATGGTTAGTTGTTGCAAAGTATGGCCCAATCATGGCATCCAAAATGGCAAATGGGGGGTTTGTAGGTGGAGAATTTTCCCTGCTCAGTTCTTCGTCTCGCTGATCAACTAGAAGGCCGACCTTGCGCTGTGCTTGCAAGATGCCTTCCTTCAAGGCATGGCTCTCGATATCAGGGATCTCAGAGATTTCATCCTTTATGTGGAGCATTATCGACTCAAGAGCTGTAGGACCAAAGAATACCCTATCATTATCTGGGCCTAAATGGTGACGACCAAGCGGCGCCGTAAACACGGGTATTTTTGAGGAATCTGCGGACTGCTGAGGAGATAACTGGGGTGTGGCCCTTGAAGGACTGGCCGGGTATCTTGAGGAGGGAGGCGAAACGACCAATGACCCCTCGAAAAGCCGTTTTAACGACTTTTGTGTGTCCGCTATCGAAGCCTTTCAACAGAAATCGTTATGATACTGTACAGAGACACCTCCCTGGACGGCGCTCGGCTTACCTCTAAGCTCTGAAGACGGCTGCCCATCCCTATGATTGTATGGCTCCTAATAATCGTAAGATGGAGACATCCATGCGTGAAGAAGTGACGAGTCACGTACAGGAGGGTTGTTTGATTACACCTTTTGCCTTGACCAGACCACTCGCACTGCAAACCGAGGCGGTTACAGTTTCTGCAGGAGGGTTTCTCCCTACTACAGCGTATCTTTTTGGCCCGGCACTGGTCGCACACTGATAGAATTAACTTGTGGATCGACAACATACCCAGGTGTGCCAACTTACCTGTGTATTCATCTCTGCCAGGTTCGTTAGCCATTTTCCGAAGCTTGTCAGACAAGGCGTGTGTTGACCGCGTGAAACCACTGACTAGTTAACTATTAATGAAGAGGTCGACTGTGGGCAAAACGTAGTTATATCTGAGACATCCCCTAGAAGCAGTAGACCCCACCATTCATGTTGCTGCTGAAGGATGTGATGTATGTTACTGTCACGGAGTACAGTGCATTCTCATCGGCATGATGTGATGCGAGGCAGTATACTCGGGGTTGCTCTTCTGCAGCTCTTGAACAGGGAGCCCTTGACACTGGATAAACTAGATTGGCTTCTCTCCAGTATCTCTGGTAACAAGAAGTGGTCCTTGTAAAACTCGCCAGACAGGTTGTCGATAAGTATTCTACCCTATCTAGATAGTCTAACACAGATGGGCTGCGACGTCAAACTGTACCTACAGAGTAGAATGTCGAATGTAGTGCCTATAACGACTAAGCATGTAGCTATGCATGTTTTAGCGTGATCGTCTCTCAAGTTAACTAACCCGTTAGTTAACTAGTTGGGCCTACTTGCGAATCAATTGGTCAGCGGGAGAAGTTGGCAGGATCTACATATAAACATAGCAAGGCTGGGGAGCTCGTCCCCCGATCAACGTTGACATGGAATGTATTCATAAATCCGTCCGTAGAATCCTTGGTACTTCCGGCCCAGTCGCACTTCCCGGGGTTTGCAGCTGAGCTGAATGAACACGAGATCGAAGTGCCGTGGTTAGCGGGGCCCATATCCCGCTTCCGGGTCATGATCAACGCTGTCATGGGCTGGTAGAGATTGCTCCGGGTAATATTGCAGGCCAGAACGTAGGACAAGAGAAGAAGATGACAGAAGAGAGCGGCTGAGACACTCCATCTAACTAAGTGGTTGCAGCAGGAAAGACGGAGCGGAGAACATCCTCCGCAACGGCTAAAGACTGGGAAACTCGCATGGTTCTCGGATGTCTCAAAAGCCGGCACAGGAAAGGAGCAGCAAGCCGATAGATAGGCTTTACGGAGTTAAAGCGCATTTAAAAAGGATTTATCAGTTAGGAGGGTTCAGTATTAAAAGTCTGCCCAGGTCATGCCATGTTGAGGAAGCCAGCGTTTGGCTAACTAACGAATCGGATAAGCGATAACCCGAAGATGGCGTACCTAAGCGGTTTCTGCTGCCAGACCCCATGCCAACACTATCAATAACACTGGCCACTCCACCATCACTCCATAGACAAATATAATGTTAGAGGCTAAATTTTACAGCGTTGTATATATCAGTTCTATATGGCACTGGGGTATTTATTTGGCTGCTCAGCCACCGTTTTGCTCTTTCGTTGCGATTCCGGCCGGGTGAGCGAACAGTCACGTGATGGAGTAAACGCCAAGACCTCGTGGCTTAAGGTTCCCCGCAACTTTCGCGGGAACGGGACCCGGGCGGCGATCGCCCCGATTGGCTCCGAGCATACCGAAGGTTCTCTCTACGTCACTCCAAATAACTCTTAACGGCTTGAAGAGAGGCGTACATGGGCACTTTTACTCATAGAATGCTCTTAATAGCTTTGGTGGAGCTTTGGAGTAGACCTGGCTTACACTGACCTCGAAAACTCACAGATTGGAATCAAAGGATGGACACAGACCGGGATCTCTTTGGTAAAGTACGCGTATATTCTATAGAAAGGCCATCAACAGGCGATATCGTGCCACGCGGCTATACCTGCTAACATTTTCTACGGACGGTTTTTGTTACCGGTGGCTCTGGCGGATTAGGGAAAGCAATTTCCAACGCAGTGGCTTCACGGGGTTTGAAAGCTCTCCAAGCTTGAACGGTAGAAAATATACATTGACTATTTACTGATATTCAGCCTAAGGTGCACATGTGACAATATTTGCGCGGCGACCTGGCCCTCTGCAAGATGCGAAGAACGAAATAATTAGGAATTGTGCGGATGCTAGTAAACAAGAGATAAATGCGGTGGTTGTTGATATGGCTGATGCCTCTGCGGTTTGTTGCCCTGAAATCATTTGCCAATATATTATTGTCTTTTGCACTGACTATAAAACAGGTTGCCGAAGCATTTAAATCCCAGCCTCGAATAGCCGATTTTCTGTATTGCTCTGCTGGCGGAAACCATGCAGAGAACGGGTTTTTTCTCGACCTACAGCCTGCACAGCTTGATTCTTGCATGAAGAACAATTATTATTCAACTGCTTATGCTGCGAAAGCCATGTTGGATATTTGGGTTAAGAATGATAAAACTCCAATAGCTATCAACGAAACACCGAAAAAGTATGGCCCAAATATCAGGAAGATTGTCTTTATAAATAGCGCCGCGGCGTTTTTGGGGCTGCCTGGGAGTGTCGCCTACACCCGTAAGCTCACTATTCCCTGGAGATCCAATTCTGTGATCATTACCTAACATCATCCCATATAAAGCCGCAAAAAGCGCTGTTCGAGCACTAGCAGACACGCTCCGTTTTGAAGTCCTCCGGCACAACTCTCCAACTACCACTTATACAATTCACATTGCCTTCCCGGCTGACTTCATATCCCCTGGGTTCGTGCTTGAACAAGATACCAAGCCTAACCTCACCAAACGCATACAAGGAACCAACGTGCCTACTTTTTCGGAACTAGAAAAGAAATTTCCATCCTCTGAAAAGGTCGCCCTGGGTATTATCGCGCGGGTAGAAAAGGGCGACTTTATCATCTGCGAGGATTCATTGGCTGCGAGTCTTTTGTTTACCAATATGACAGGGTTAAGTCCGAAGAGGGGTTTTGGGATTGTAGATTCATTGATGACTGTTGTGATGGGATGGTTCGTTGTGCCGATCCTAAGAAGGAGGTGGGAGAGCATGTGTCGAGAAGACAGTAGTCATTAATATCGATGAAGCAAAATCTGTCCTTCTTTGCTAAAGAAAAGCTCCAGTCTCTTGAGGCTATAACTAGTTACGAGACTAAAAGATTGTCAAATAGAAGGCTTAGTTGGTAAACCCCGAGATATCACAGATTGGACAAGGAAGCGCCTTTTTTAGCCTATTTATTTACTGGAACTAAGTCCGGCGAGCTATGGTATATTCCTTCAACTCTTGATTATTTTGAGATTAGAAAGTGAATATGTATCTAGATAATCACGTATCTTCTGCCATAGAAAGAATTTGCTCTTCTACCGCCGGCCAAGTTTGTTTCCGCAGAGTATACAAAAGCCACCAATTCCCAGAAGCGTCTTTTCCTATCACCACACCAGTGTTTCGTGTTGCATAGTCTCTGGTCCCAGTACCCTGAATACAAGACGGTCTGCCCAGCTGATTACTTCGCTTGTCCAGCGACATTCCTTCTCTTCGGACTGCAGAAGAGAAATCCACTTGAAAAAGCTTGGCCTTGACCCAATTTGATATCATTATCATATACATGTTGGGGTTTCCAAAGAGGGCTGGATGATGTGCATTGTCGAGCGTGTTTCTTTGAATAGCATCTAATGCTTGGAGCTGCTCTGGAGTTCGTTGTTGTATAAGAGACTTGCGGACTTCGGATGCAGTAAAACTTAGAGGCTTGGAAAGAACCTGGCGAACGGAAAGAAACGTCAGAGCTGCAAATACTGCATTAGTTACTAATGCAGATGTAGCTGATGGTATGTGGCCAAGCTCTGCTAAAACGGACCGGCAACAGTATGTATTCCGCATGTTGATCGTGCAACTGGGAGAAGGTGATTCGGCTTGAAGAACCACTTTTGTCCACCAAGCAAATAGAACATCTCCTTCGCTAATAAAGGGGAGTCTGCTGCTGTCGCCGACATGATTTGATGTAAGTTCGTCAATAGCCTTATCACGCATTTTATGTAAGTATTTGGCTGGCAAGAAAATAACGCGATCCTCCTCCCTGCGATGCCAAAACAACTCAACAGTCAATATATAGCGCAATGCAAACAAGAACCATGCAAAACCCATCAGCAGCGTGTCAGTAAACACATATTTTTGTAGTTGATTTGTTTTCGTCTTGCTGAGACCGGCCAATGGGTCATGAAAGAATCCGATAAAGGGCTTCACTCGATTTTCCTGCCCGCGCAGCACTGCCGTCCATGCATCCAGGATATCATTAAAGCCTACCATGTCCATTAGACTGTGTAGGAAAGAAATAGTAACAAGTGTAGCATCCTGAAAGACAACAATTTTAACCCCCAGTTGGGGGCTATCCGAGCATAGCCAACCCTCCAAGCGATCGGGGAAGTCTGCAGTTCGGATGAAGGACCTGAACTCCGGCGTAGCGGCATATGCAGTGCTAAAAACAGAGGGGCGACCGGCAGCATGAAGGTTATGAGGTTGAGCTAAGCGTGATGCTTGCGGATGTTCAGTCAAATTGATGCCATATCCAGTTGTAGAGAATGCAAAACCAGGTCGCTCGTTGCTGAAAGATTGTGGCACATGGTATTCTAATCCTCCGTCTGTATTCCTACGGATTCGAGCGCCAAGCTTCCGCCAATCTCCTATTTCGAGCAGCCGAGATAAAGCACGCCGCAGCTTGTCGTGATCTAATATATCATCAAAGCGAAATACGATATCGAAAGAGAGGCCTCGTGTATGGTGATCATCATCCCAGTAATGAAAAGGAATGATGGTGTCTGTTGGTACTGTAGGTGGAGAGGCACGTTGCCTTCCAAAGGGAAGAAAACCCATTGAAATTCCTGTGATCTATTCAAAACCCGCACTGCCAGAAAATATGAACGCCTATGCACCGACGTAGTCTTTATCCCGTCACTAGATTATTAGCCATCTACATCTGCCTTTCTTTGCTGGACCCACTGGACCGGGCGGCCCGAACCTTCCCCGTTAGCGGCTTCCGGAACCCGGCGTTCCTCTGGTCCACCTAGTTACTTAAGCAGGCACGTGATAACCAATGCCCTAATTAGTTAGATAGCTAGTTTCCGCGAACCACCGGGACGGTGCCGCTCTTTCCCTTTGTTCCCCTTTCTCCCCCTTAATCCTTCGCCTGGATGCACATTCATTTTTGTTATCTCATCTGGATAACTTATCCTCAGCCTCCAATTCCTGGGAAAACTGCCCTTTCTCTCAAGTTGACGCGACTTTGACATAGGCTGAGAGATAAACTAACTAACTAGTCGATCGTACTAGTTATTTTAGGCATGAGCGCCTCAAAGCTTGAAACTAGTGGAGTTAGTGCCGAGATTTCTACGCCCGCTGGTCCGGGAGAGTCGGATCCAGAGCCAATATCAGAGAAGACAGAGATAGAGAAAGGAGAGATAGATGCAGCAAACGATGTCGAGACATCGCCAAAGAAGTCGCTGGCCTTCAAGCTGGCCTTTGTAGGCCTTGCTTCTAGCCTTTTTGTCTTTCAGTTGGATGCAACGGCTCTTGGTATTGCCCTCCCGGTGAGCAATATACAAATCTTTCCTCAACTCTATCTTATATATTTTATCCATACTGATATTTTTGATAGACCATAGCTGCTGATCTGGGGGGCCAAAGCTTAGAGTCCTTCTGGGCGAACTTGTCCTATACACTATGTGGCATTGCTATGCAACCGATTTGGGCGAGTATTTCCAACGCATTTGGTCGAAAACCGCCTTTATACGTGTGCATGACACTGTTTTTCGTCGGCTCAGTCGTTTTTGCCGTTGCCAAAAATATGAACACTATTATTATTGGCCGAGTGCTTCAAGGCTTTGGTGGAGGTGGAATCGATGTTCTAGTGGAGGTGGTCATCGCCGATATGACGACACTGCAGGAACGCTCCAAATATATTGGCCTGATGGGCATTGTGCTGGCTATCGGCAATATAATGGGACCATCTGTTGGCGCACTTTTCGCTACCTATGCTAGCTGGAGATGGATTGGATGGGTAAACCTGCCGTTACTAGGGATTGGCATGCCCCTAATATACTTCTTCCTCAAATTACGGCCAGTCCCACTGGATAAATCACTTGCCAAAAACTTGGCCCGCCTGGATTGGATTGGTATGACGCTCGTTATTGTTGGTATTACTATACTAGTTTTACCTATCAGCTGGGCCGGTTCCCTGTTCCCGTGGTCGTCCTGGCAAACTCTTGTCCCAATGCTCCTGGGGTTTTTAGTGCTTGCTATATTTGGCTTCTACGAAGCAAAACCCGCAGCCCCTATCATGCCCCATCGCCTTTTCCACTCGAAGACTGCAAATATGACATTAGCAGGAGGCTTTATCCACGGCGCAACTCTGGTCTCGCTTTTACAATATTTGCCCCTGATTTACCAAGCCGTACAGCTAGAAACTCCGATATTATCCGCCGTTTCTCTATTGCCTACTGTCGTTACAAGTGTATTGCTTGCAGCCACCTCAATGATGATGGTTCCTTTTTTTGGAGGATATGTATGGCTTCTACGGCTTTCATGGATTATACTCACACTGGGAACCGGCTTGCTAGCCCTTCTCCGTGTAGAATCAACATCATCAATGCGTCTTGGACTTCCTATCCTCTGGGGAGCAGGCGTTGCTCTTCTCCGTCTTAATCTTTTACCCATGCAAGCGAGCGTGAAAAAGGTCGACGACACGGGCCTAGCGATCGGGCTATTTCTCACTATTCGTATGTTTGGAGGGTTGATCGGGTTAACCATCGCTTCGTCAATCTTTAACACTGTCTTTTCGACAACCATATCATCCTCCTCAGCACAACTTACAGGTCCTCTGCTGCCCCTCCGCGATGCCTCCAATGCCGTCGCCTTTATTGAAAAGCTCAGATCTCTAGACATTTCCCCTGAAACGCTTCTTCCTGTTTTGAAAGTCTATCTAAAATGCTTCCAGACGATATTTTATACGATGACAGGGCTCGGTGGACTAGGTTTTGTGACTTCAATATTTATCGACGAGATTGCCCTGAGCGGAGAAAATCTTGGGAACCAGCGATTCGAGGAATAATACGGATTGGTAGCAATGGGAGGTTAACGTCGTCTAATTTCACACCCCTAAACGTAACGGGGCATATGTAAGGATGTTTTTGTAATATAGCACGTATGATAGATCAGGTTAATTGAGTAGCTAGTAGAAAGTAGCTGCGTTTAACTATCCAGTCTTTTGATAATCCATTGTGTCCCAGTGTTTAGGCTGGTTAATGACATCCTGCAAATCCTCCATAGCACCCTGTAGGTCATCCAAACCTAGATGCAATGCCAATTCGATGTAATCTTTGGTCCACAATCCAGGAGATCCCCGAGGATATTGAGACCGAAATCCCACGAACCGTTGTGCACGCTTTGACAACTTCTGCACCGTCTCCAGCTTGATTATGAATGGATGTGCTTCAGCTGGAGTCAAGAAACTCGGGATGACTGTAAGCTGTGTGCATTTCCTTTCCGTCTCGGTTTTATTCTCGCCCATGGCATGTATCACTTTCCCACCTATGAGTAGACAATCTCCTGTTTTCATCTCGGCTGGAATAGTTTGCTCCATATTTCCACGCTGATCAAATGGCCATTTATTACTACCTGGGATGAGACGTGTCGCGCCATTATCAGCCGTGAAATCGGAAAAGGCGAAGAGAAAGTTGATCTGGGGTTCTGTGCCCTCGGGTCCAAGTTGGGCGTACGGCGGATAGGATGTCAGATCCCGATGTAAGACTTGTGCCGGCTGGGGTCCTGACGCATTCAGCGTTGTGGCTGCCGAGAGCCAGTAGTCTCCATTATGCCCACCCTCACTAAAGCACCTCTTGCAAATGGAGTGTATAAAGTCATTCTCAAGAATTTTCTCCCGAAAAGTGGCGCTGTGATTGATGATATCTCCTGCACGCTTGGTTTTGGTGCCATGGAAGGCAGCGAGATCAGCATGCGGGACTAATGAGCCTCGTTGGACCGAGTTAAGGCGCGACTCAAGTTCTGTTGTTATCTGGTTCGCTTCCGCGACAGTAAGGATATTCTTTAAAATGACGCCGCCACTTTCTTTCCAGTGCTTAAAAACTTCATCTAATGGAGTGTCAACTGTCACTTCGGCAAGCTTGAGTCCATTAGGGACTGCGACTTGGGGGGTGTCTATTGGGATACGCCACATTTTGATGATGAACACAATAACCAATTATCCTAAGCTTGTTCAATATCGTTAGCTATCCGACGAGAACTCTGACTATACCATTGCTTATCTATACTTATTCCCAACAGTACTCAGCACACGATTATTCAGAAGTTTTCGTTCAGGGATTGAGGCCGCCAGATTCGGATCCCGAGCCCCGTAGCAACTGTGAGCTACCCGGGTATGCGGGTTCCGACCGCTAGCTGGGTGCCAGAGGCGGTTCAGCACCTTCGGTACACTCTCTCCATCATTTCTTAGGATAGGGCTCCAGAGAGTGTGTGGAATGATATGCTCAGTGCGTCTGACGGGCAATCATTGACGGGCCTTAAAGGTCAGCAGTTTCTTGCAGACATTATTTCGAGACCACTTTGACTTTCCGACTCAAGCATCTCGGGCGAAGATATGGCTAGTCCTTGACCAACTTCGTCAGTGTAATAACGCGCTTTCTTCAAAGCTGCCCACTCTTCAGCATAGGCGGATTCTATCAAGCGTCACGATTGAGCGTGCCTTTGGACAACCGGAGGTTGTCAACAACAACCAAATGTCGAATCATCACTTTCTCTTGCAAGGCTGATAGTAGTCAGTATTAACTATTAAGGAAAAATTTTCGCCTTTGTCGTTGTAGCGTGCCTTTGCACACTATCTACGTTCGATAACGTCAAAGGGTGTAATGTGTACGGAGTATTGATTGTTCATTCTCCTATTCCAGCCAACTTTCCTGTTTCCATCAAGCAGTTACACGTCGCGTCGTAGCTTATGTAAGCTAGGGCTAGTTACTATCCGTCCGCCATGACGTCCAACTTTGTTCCTGCGCGCCAACATCATCCCCGGCCCCAACCTCCATCGTTCAGTAAAACTACGTGCTAACCCGACGGGACGCGGTTCGTCAGGCCACTCGCCTTCGCTGTACCAGCTCTATAATAGTTATGGCTTTGCATCGGCATCAGTCGTCTTTAGAAAGGGTATTGGACTTCTCCGCCCCCTTTTCACTAAATTCCCAACAGCGTCAAAGAGCAACAACACTTCTCAGAAGCCTCGTCCAGCTCTACGGCGTCGAGCAGACTATCCGCCGCCGCTTTAAACCGGCGTCACTTATCCAGCTCACATTCGAACATATTAAAGCTCAAGATGCATTCCTCTCATTCTATTTCTCATTCCTTTATGAGAACCTATGCCCAGGTGTAACGGATTCGACGGAGCCAGACATTACGGTTGCCCTGTCCTTCTTCGACGATTTTTCTACCTGGGATCAGAATCAAAAGGAGGACGTCAATCGTGCTTCTGAAAAATTTGCTGAATACATCGTCGAGAATTTTCTTCTCCCACGTATGTCCCCGTACTTCCTGATCAGCAGAATCACAAATTAATTCGGCATTTTTAGTGAGAGCTTCGTCGGCGAAGACCCCGCAACCAACGCCCTCGTCACTGTCCTTGACACAGCCGTCCACGCCTACCGGCACGACGCAACGTATATCTATCCTGCGACAAAATTGCCTCGTGCGTGATCATCATCGATGCGTAGTTTCTCGGAAGTTTGATAAAAGCGAAGCTAGCAGGCGGTTGGAGCAGGATGGTGATGATTTCAAGGATGATGACGGAAATCCATTGAAGAATAAGCGAAACGACGAGTTCGGGTACCTGCAAGTTGCCCATATTTTGCCGCACTGCCTAACAGCGGTTGCATCTCAGAACACTGAGCTAGTACGTCTGCTAGAATGCACTCCGTGCCTTCTGCTATACTGACACAACGTTGTAGAGTGACTCGAAGAAGAATGTACTCCGGATTTTAGACATGTTTGACCCCGGCATTATTCACCTTATTGACGGCCCAAAAATTGACAGCCCATTGAACGCTCTTACACTGACATATGATCACCATCGGGAGTTTGGTGAATTCAAGATATACTTCGAACCAACAAGCACCCAGTATCAATATAGAATTGACTCAACGGAGCAAAACCCCTCTCTACGCGATCCGCTATTCCCAGTCACCCGTACGCTGTTACTTAGCCCCAGTCGGACTATTGACCCGCCATCAGCTCAACTCCTCGGTGTCCATCGAGCCATTGCAAAGATCATGAATCTTAGCGGCGCAGGTGAATACATAGAGGAAGTACTCCGAGATTTGGAGGAGATTAATGTAAGGGCTGATGGATCAACAAACTTAGGACGTGTGATAAATTTGCGGCTTGGTGGCTGGCTTAACTCATTAACTGTATCTTAATTACATACCTATCTCTGGTATCTTATCCTAGGCAACCAATGTCTCTTTAACCGTCAGACCCACATGCCACCCCGGAATATCATTTTCACTGCATAGCCGGGAAATCCGCCGAGACGAAATACCTAGCCTTCGTTATTTTCCGTGGCAGTCCTGTAAACCTCGTTCGCCGCATATTGACCGAGAATGTCGAGTGATCCAATACTCATCATTTCCAGTATAGGAAGGTCGAAAGAGAAAATCTGCTTGATCCAAGCACGCAACTCGAGAGCCACCAGAGAGTCAAGGCCAAGGTCGAGCAAGGGCGAGCTTGTATTAATCTCGTCCTGGGGTTTGAGCAGTAAGTCGAAGAGTTTTTTACCGATTTCGACGGCAAAAAGCTTTGCTGCTTCCGACGATTTGAGAATGGAAGGATCCGCTTGAGCACTGCTCAAGTAGGACTTGAGGATATCTGTGGAGGCTGTGGCTGTGCTGATCGTTGAGTTATTATGATATGAGGCCATACGGCGGTCTCGCTTCCAGATCACATAGTTGCTGGGATCGTGCAGCGGGATGAGCAATGCAAGGCCGACAAGAAATGTGTTTTTGTGGACGAAGCACGAAGCGTTTTTCGAAGCCGTTGCAAGGACTTCCTCAGCGGCATGACCCGGCTTGTTGTGAACTAGCATGCATATTGCCATCGCGTCTATGACCTCCTGCTCCAGAACTGGCTTGAAGCCGCTCCTTGACATTTTACCCATCATTCCTTTGTGCTCTGAAATCCACCCAACGTCTTCGACGGCCCCCATATCAACAACGGAGGCCGCAAGGCCGAGACCGTTACGGTACTGTGCAAACGCATCTAGGAAGCTGTTTCCACTGGCGTAGTTGGCCTGTCCTGCTTGTCCAACAATGCCCGACACCGAGCTGAACATCACAAAGAAGTCTAGATCGATGCCTGCAGCTAGAGAAGCGTTGTGCAGATTCCACGTCCCCTGGACTTTGGGTGCTGTCGACGCATTCCACTCGTCAAAACTCATCTTTGTGAAGTTTTCGTTAGCGACCACCATAGACATCTGCACAATACCTTTCATGGGGTATGTCGCTGCAGCAATGGCTCTGTGTACATCCTCGAGCTTCGTGGTATCTCCGCTCACAAGTTTAACGGCACAACCCATGCTCTGGAGTTCGCGGACAAAATCGTCATCTTTACTGGTACGCCCAGCACTGCGGGATAGATAGATAAGCTCGCGGACGCCGTGGTCGACCATCCAGGTAGACACGGCTCGACCTATACCTCCAAGGCCCCCAACCATTAAGTAAGAGGATTCTTCATCAAAGGCGATCTTCAATGCTCTCTTGGTGGTTTCGAATTCAAGTTCAACTTCCTCGGACTGCTTCATCGAAACACCGACACGTCCAATGTGCTGGCCCTTTTCCATGAATCGAAACGCGTCTTGCGTCTGGGATGCTGGGAATATAGTGGTGGGCAGAGGGGAGATGTGTCCCTTGTTATAAAATTCCAGTATGGAAAATATCAAGGCCCTGGCTATATGAATCCTTTTCCACAGCCCGTCAATGTCGACACAACAATAGCTGCGGTTCGCTAAGAAGGGTTTCATATCGAGTTTGCCATCACCGATTAAATCCCGCTTCCCTATTTCCAACATTGTTCCAAATTCAGCAACACAGCTCCATGTAGCGTGTAAGAGTTCGCCTGAGAGGGAATTGAGAATAAAGTCCACGCCACGACCTTCCGTTTCACGCATGACACCATCCACGAATGTTTTGTCTCGGGAATTGAAGATTCGGTTCCGTGGGATGTGATAGTTTTCCATCAAATACTCAACCTTCTTCTCACTTCCAACTGTGGCATATACTTCAGCCTCGAGCATTTGGGCAACTTGGATAGCTGCCAGACCGACTCCACCACATGCGCTATGTATTAGGACGGACTATGCAATTCGAATTAATCAGTGATTTTCCTTTGATTATGACGCCAATAAACTCAGGTCTTCGTGCTTCCTACCTGGCCTTTGCTAACACGTCCGACATTGATCATAGAGTGGATTGCTGTGAAATATGGAATAAGCATTGTTCCCGCTTGATTGAAGCTGAGGCTATCTGGAATTCGCACGCAAACAGCCGCCAGGGTCGTTGTGTACGTGGAGAAGGCGTCTTTTCTGCAAAAGCAAACAACACGATCCCCAATTTGAAGGTCATTAGGGCTAACATCTGTTCCCACACGAGTGACGATTCCAGCGGCCTCGATGCCGAAGAGACGGACCGGAAGTTCAACAATACCCAGTGCAACCAAAACATCCTACGTACGGCTTGTTAGTACACATTATTGAAAATGTGGCGTTAGAACTTACCCTAAAGTTCAAACCAGCTGAATATACCTGGATCTCTACTTCGTCGCTTTCAAGGGTTTTCCGTTCATGACGTGCGTAATACAGACTGTTGACCCGCCCGGGTGTACGAACATTTAGTGTAGCCATCTCATTCGCTCCCTCTGCAACCAAGAGTTCATCCGTCAGGACGAAAGGATGAAAACGTGCGACTTGGACTCGTTCGTTAAAAATAGCCCATTCGAAGTCTGGATTGAGCTCTTCGTCCCCATTCCGTGCTTGAAACTTAGCTAGGACCTGAAGAAGCTGGTTAATGGAATTGTTACTCTCAAAGCTGTCGACCTGACAGGTCGCTAAATCGGCCAGCTGCTCTGTACGTATTGTCCTGGAAAGGCCGAGAATTTGTGCATATCGCGGATCCTTACAGCCAATGTCAATGAGATGAGTCACCCACAACATTCCTGCATCGCGGTCTTGTAAACCGAGGAGGAAGGTCTTGAATAACAGAAAATGTGCTTCCTTGATGTCGTGGAAAAAGGGGTTCTCAACGTCCAGGAGTGAAATTACATCCTGTCCTGCTGGCGGAATATCGCCTAATTTGCACCTGGTCACTTGATAGCCCTCCTTGTCAAGCTGGTCCAAGATTTGAGTGACAGCAGGTCCTTCATCTTCAAGAAGAGCTGTGATCTTTTTCGTGGGCGTCGAGCAGGTCCGCCTTACGACCATTGTGGCCGTAAGCTGATGAGGTTCGTCTGCATCCAGGGTTACGGCCTCAATATTGCCAAATTCTGCAGCACTGAGTTTTGAAATCCACCCTTCTTTGCCCAAACGAAGTGTCCCAGCCGGCTCGTTAGCAACATTTGACCACCAGGTTGGGAGTAATCCAAGCACATAATTGACCCATTTTGATGAGGGACAAAGTTCTTGCAGAAACAATCTGCCATCGGGGCGTAGGAGCTTTTTGATGTTGGCCAGGCTCCCTATAACATCTTCTGCCTCGTGAAGAGCGTTGACGGCTATAATGAGATCATATCCCACTTCTTCAAATCCCTGGTCGAAGGGATCCTTGCTTATATCGAAGCTCGCAAATTCCATATTTGGAAATAGCTTCTCTTGAGTCGTTTTCACAACATACCCAGGGCTAGTTATGGTGTACTTGGAGCAGAGAATCTCACCATCGGGACGAGTCAATTCGTCGACAATAGAATGATGCAGCGACACACCCTTTCCGGCTCCAATCTCTAAAATTCGGAGGTTGGGCTTGGAATGACTCAGATGCCGAATAAATTCCGTTCGGTCTAGTTGTCCGATAAATTCATAGACAGGTATGAGCATTCCATCTGAGAAACCACTCCCGAAGCTCTCCCCAGAGAGGAAAGAATCCATATTTGTGCAAATCTGGCGGATGATACTGGCGACTGGAGCTGCGGCTGTGTCCGCTAGCCGACTAATTATACCTTCGATTCGGGCAGAGATAGCCTCATTGTCAAGGCCTGTCCAAGTCCAGGGTAACCTGGTAACTATTGAAGTGGATTGAGCCTGGACCCAAGCCACGTATTTCGATAAATGGGGCAGCATAGGGCTTCTTGGAGATTCGGAAAAGCTCTGTTGGGACAATAGCAAGCATATGTCCCCAAGCTCTTCCAGTAGGCATAGGTGGTCCGTACGGCCGGCGGGTGCGTGTATGAGCTCATTCATATCCAAGAAATCGATGTCAGGCCTCCATTCACACCTCGATGCTGCGTGTGCGTCTGGAAGCTCGGATGCACCGGCGCCATCTGCGAGTGACATTCGAATGCCGATGGCTTCCACAACCGTCATGCCACCAGATGTGCAACGACCATCCCCAATGACCGAAAAATTACTGGATAGCTTAGCTGAAACGCTAGTGACTACATCCGTCATGCACCTGTTGACACTAATTTTATCGATGCTGGTTGGGAGCCAGGTCTTAGTTTTGCGCGCATATCCATTAACTGCCGCAGCTCCAAGAATTTGGAGGGTCCCGTCAAGCACAGTAGGGTGGATGTGGTAGTTAGCCTCATCTCCTTGCCTTCCATTAACAATGTTACCCACTGCCTGTTGATGTGAAGTCGAAGTCGAAGTCGTTATCGTGTCGAGTGTCTGGAATGACCCTCCCAGCTCCAGGCCACCCTTGCTCATTTTCTCGTACCATTTTCTAACGTTGAGCTTTCGGGGTAGGGTATCAGGGTTCTGAGCCTGCCCGAGCGCTGTTGAAAGAGCAGAGACTTCTCCAGTGCAATGCTTTGTCCAGTTACGCCCGTTATAAGCTGTGACTGTAAACTCCCACCATGCGCTATTCAAGGAGTTCGTCAGGCGGTGGGGGCGAAAAGAGGCCATTATTTCCGTCGGCTTTCCTTCGTTTAGCACTAGAGCTGTGCTGACAAGGATGTTTCGAACACTGAATCCCTCCTCGATATCGGTCAGTTGCCTGATGGCCTCTCCAGCCAGGGCAATGTAGCCACAGAATGGGAAAACAATGTTTTCTGCAACCCTGTGGTCACGGATCCATGGTGTGTTTGTGACATGGAATAAGTTACGCCACACAGGCTCACTATCACTACTTTCAGCTACCCTAGCACCAAGTAAATTATGGTATGGGTGTTTGCGATTGCGCCATTCCTTGCTCAGGCGCGTTTCGTACCAGTAACTCCCTTCATGGTTCCATGGGTATCGGGGGAGATCTGGAAGACAAGAGCCTGTAGGAAAGAGGGGCTTCAAATCAATACCAACATTGAGTGAGTGGAGTGCGCCAATAGCGGCCAGGAAAGATGCAGTACAATCTTGGTTCCGTGCCATAGTCGAGATATAAGGAGCAGAAGACGAGGCTTGAGTGAATATTTGTCTCAGTGGCCCTGCAAGAGCTCCATGAGGCCCGACCTCAAGGAAGACTGAATTCTTGCCAATCTCGTGCTTTAAAATGGCCATAACGGCCTCTCTAAATCGAACTGGCGATTCCAAGTTATCTTGCCAATATTTTGAACCAATTGTTTGCTCTGTGTCCAGGAGATGGCCAGTCACACTCGAGAAGAAGAGCGCTGATGGGGCCCTGCTTATCATTTCCTCGCCGATTAAGAACTGGTAATACTCCCCGATCTCTTTCATATGGTATGAATGGTAGGCTTTATCAACCTGGAGCAACCTAGCCAGTGTCTGCGGCTGTTCCTCCTTGATAGTAGCAATAACCGATTTTACAGCATCAACGTCTCCCGAAATCGTAACGCTCTTGGGAGAGTTATCACAAGCGATCGTTACATTCGGGACGAGGTACTTTTCAGTCTCTCCCCAACTCAGGCCAACGGCTGCCATCGTTCCTGGTCGCTTCTGCCTACCCGTAACAGCCCCACGATGGTGGGCAGCAGTGATAGCCTCTTTAGCAGTGAGAGCTCCAGAGGCGTATGCTGCAGCAATTTCGCCACTAGAATGACCGACGACTGCATCTGGGACAACCCCTACTGATTTGAGAGTATCTACCAGTGCAATCTGAATTGCAGTGCAAAGTGGTTGGGAAAATTCGGCCAAAGATAGTCGGCTCTTCTTGCCCGGTCTCTTGAGCTCTTCCTCGATTGTATATTGAGGTTTCTCAGCGTCAATGGTCTGTAGGTATTGATCGAGAGCTCTGATGCTAGACTTGAAGACTTCATTCGATCGAAGCAACTCTCGTCCCATCTGGGGCCACTGGGCGCCCTGACCAGTAAAAACCATCACAACACTCGGCGGTTTCCCTGACTTTGATCTTGTAGGCTGCGAAACACTGTCAACGACACCATTACTGACAATTGCAAATGCTCTGTGCGGTAAGTGCTCCCTCCTCCTCGCCAAAGTGTAGGCCAAATCACCCACTTTGTCTGGATTCTCCTCAATCCATGATTTGTAATTGTCGATTAGCTGTGTGATCGACTTTGGCGAATTTGCTGTAAATAGTAGAAGCTGGGGTGTCTCCGGAGTTTCATAATCCGGAGTCGGGATATTGTAGGCAGCGGCAGATTCTAGGATAACATGGGCATTTGCACCACCGATCCCGAATGAATTGACACTGACCCGTTCGAGTCTGTCTTCTGGCCACGGAGTTGGTTCCGTGGGCACTGTGAGTTTGCAATCCACAAACGGGATGTTTGGATTAGGACTAGTGAATTTGATGTTTGGAGGGATTATACGGTGTTCGAGTGCTTTCACCATCTTCAGGAGTGATACCAAGCCGGATGCCGCTTCAGTGTGCCCGAGATTTGGCTTGACTGATCCTATGTGGACTCCTTTCTCCCCAAAAACTCTGGCGACCGCTTTCGCTTCGATAGGGTCCCCAGTGGGCGTTCCCGTCCCGTGGCATTCGACCATGGCGGTTTCCGCGTAGTTATTGATACCCCCCAGCTCATATGCTCTCCTTATAAGAGCTTCTTGTGCATCAGTGCTAGGCTGTGACAGCGTTGGAGTCTTCCCATCCGCGTTATGGGATGTGGCTCTCACGACAGCTCGAATTGGGTTGCCATCTCTAAGGGCATCTGCTAACGGTTTGATGAAAACCGCTGTAACCGCTTCTCCACGGGCGTACCCGTTAGCATCAGCAGAGAAAGTCTTGCATGAACCGTCCTTGGATAGAACCCCCTGTTCCTGCATCGCCATTGACATCCCCGGTGCAAGAATGAGATTGACGCCCCCTACTAGCGCAGATTCACAGTCACCTCTGCTAATAGCAGCGCAGGCTTCATTCAATGCCACCAAAGCGGAAGAACAAGCCGTGCGAATAGTCATGCTATTTGACCGTGTCAGTATGGAAGTATTTCAACGTCAACCTAACTCAGAGATATTATACCTTGGTCCTTGTAAATCGAACTCATAAGATAGGCGGTTGGCCACAACAAAGTCTCCTGAGCCAGAGATACGATGTATCCCCCATGGCTGAGTCTCCTTTCCAAGCATCTCCAGCCAATCCTCCCCAAAATTGCCAATGTAAGTACCAATAGTCTTGCCTCTCCAGTTTGTCACACCCGCATCCTCAAATGCTTCTCTTGCTACTTCTAGCATCAGTCGTTGCTGAGGATCGGCTCGCTCTACCTCTGTGCGTGTCATGGTGAAAAATGACATATCCAGCGCAGCGATATCGGTGTTTTGATCTAGAAAGTATCCGTACTCTGTGGAGACAGTACCCGGCTGCTTAATATCCGAGTAGTACGAGTTGATGTTATATCTTGACTCTGGGACACGACATCGACCATCTTTTTTTGCCAGGAGGAAATTCCAGAATTCTTCAGGCGTCGTTAGGCCACCGGGTAGGCGACATGCCATACCGCAAATTGCAATGGGGATTTGGCCATTGCAAGGGATTGCATCAGCAGAAACACCATTTATGCCGTTGGTGTCGGGTAATGGGCCTTTCGCATGCACACCGTTCGTTGAATGCCCGTTCGTACTGGTTCCATTCAGTTTCAACCCCATTGTCACGGCCTGGGCATCAACGTTGCGATTATTGTTTATGGTCATAACTGTGATTCGTTGCTGATGTTTGAGAAATAAAAGCTAGTTATCCGTGTCATAGAAGCAGCTCCGCCTTCTCATAAACATCAAAATATGATACCTGCTGATACCCTGCGCGTTTTCCCCCTATATTCTACAAAATAGCTATAAGCCGGGTCCCGTAGCGGCAAACTCCTCCTTTCGCTGGCCGGAACCCGTGTTAGCGATGAGCCGCATCTCGGGCCGCACTGCCGACGGGACTATTCATAATCTCAATTAGGTAATATATATATCAAATTGAGTGTGAAGTAGTTCGTCGGATTGACTGATTGTATCACTGAGCGTTCTTAGCACCACTCCATTATAGCCTTTGAACCGCTGCGCAAAGCGTTCCTCACTTCCTGCAGTTTCACCATGGCAGCTAACAGCAAAAGTGTCTCTGAGGTGGTCTCCTGGATTAAGAGCCAAAAACCTGTGGCTCCCCAGATGAAGGATGCTCCAACATTCTACCGAAATCTCGAGGAGGCTTTGGATGTTCGACGATCTACCCAATCTATGCTTACCCGAGGTCAAAATACCTGGAAAACCGGAGACGCCATAGACTTCTGCTCCAACGACCTGTTGTCTCTGGGACTCACAGGAGAACTAAGAGCCGAGTTCCTAGCAGAACTGGCAAGACACCCCGATTTTGCTCTGCATTCAGGTGGTTCTCGCGTGATGGGTGGCAACTACGACTATATCGAGGAAGTAGAGCAAGAAATCGCAGACTTTCTTGGGTCAGAGACAGCTCTCATGTTTAATTCGGGCTCTAATGGAAATATTGCCATCTACACTGCAATCCCTCGGCCAGGAGATGCCATTGTGTACGATGAACTAGTCCACTTCAGCACACACACGGGCATGGCTGCTTCGTTAGCCACGACTAAGGTTGCATTTCGTCACAATGATCTCGACGCCTTTCGAGAGGCGATGTCATCTACGATGGACTCTCATCCCATGCTTAAAGACGGCTCGCGCTCGATACTCGTATCTGTAGAGTCAATATATAGCATGGATGGAGATGTCTGCCCTTTAGTGGAGATGCTTGAGATTGCTAGAGAGATCTGTCCCAAGGGTAACTTTGCCTTTATTGCGGATGAAGCCCATGCCACTGGAGTTGTTGGTGAGCGGGGGGCTGGCCTTGTCAAGTTGCTAGGCCTCGAGAAAGATATTGCAATTCGACTTAATACATGCGGGAAGGCTTTGGCCTGCACTGGATGTGAGATCAGAACTCAAGTTTAATATCTGAGAAAGCAGATTAACTAACAATATCTTCAAAAGCTGTTGTTCTTGGAAACACAACGGTCCGAAACACGATGCTAAATTTTGCTGGCTCTTTGGTGAATACCACGGCCCCGTCTTTCCCTTCGGTTGCGGTAGTTCGAGCGGCGTACAATCTGATGAGAACCGGCGCCACCCAGAAAGTACGTTACCGTTTGCAAATCCGTGGAACACCTTTCCATGCTATATATTAACAGTGGTAAATTATCTAGGCCCAAGACAACATACAGCATCTTGTCAAATATTTCTTCAAAACCATTATTTCGAACCCCATTTGGGATAAAGCAACTGATACGGGTATCTTGTCTATCCCAGTGAGCGAGGATTATGAGTCCAACGATTTTGTGACGCACATAGTACCAATCTGGACCCGACAAAAGTACAACTGGTGGCTTTTTTTCCACCTACAACTAGCGAAAATAGCGGTTGTCCCTATCGACTACCCGCAGGTTCCCAAAGGCAAGTCCCGAGTCAGGGTGATGATTCATGCTGGAAATACAGAGGCGGAAGTGGATTACTTGGCAGCCACGATTTGCAGCTTTGTGAGTGAGATGATTGAGATTGAGGAGGGTGGTGAAAAGGGGAAGTTGCCAAAAGCCGCGCAGCAGATCTACGCGCTGATGGCGGCGAATGCGTGAGGCACGAATGTGTATTAGAATATGTGAAACTGATTAGTTCCGCATAAGCTCAACATTATGGGATAAAAATGGACCTAGAAAATACCATGAGGGAAAAACCACACAGATGCAGGCTTAGACACATCATAATGGTATCGTCAATTCGCAGCCTCGACCAAGGCAGACAAATGAAAATTTTGCTCTCTATATCTGGTCACAGTAGTCAGTTATCGTACCACGCGACATATGTGTATGTATGGTTCGATTCCAAGCTCATATGCGAGTATAGAAATCGAGTTTAGCTTCGTGCAACTCGTTACACCGTGTGAGGTAAGAGCCTCATCGCTAGTTACGCCAAGCTGCCAGATAAGTTTAACTCGTTATACTTAAAGTTTATGGCTCAGCTGCGGGCCGAGCCGCCGTCACCGGATCCCGGGCTCCTCTCCAATCGCTGATGTCAATGCACTCCCATCTCATACATATTTGAATTCCTAGTTTGTGCCCAGGGGTAATCCTAAGAAGCTTAGCAAAACCGAAGGCTATTCCTCAATCAGCAACCTCCACCATGGGTATACATATAACACTGACAATCACTTTTGCCGAAGGGTCCTATTCTGCGGATATGGTCTGTGCCCGCCATTGACTCAAATTCAACACCATGATGGGGCGCATCGACGATATTTTTAGTATTATTTACCTCGGAGTGGCGGCTGGTGTCTACTTCAAGCCGGAATATGCCATGTGTGGATCCAGAGTCGCGGCAATCGCTATTCTATCTATAATAGTCATCCTATCAAAACTTGTCTATCAGCTCTTTCTCTATCCTCGATTCTTCACGCCGTTAAAATGCTTTCCCACCCCACCAGTGAGCAACCACTTTTTATCTTACTAGTTACCTAGTTGCAAGTTTGACTCAGAAACTAATATTGTCTAGAATCGACACTGGCTCACAGGCAACACGAAGAGCCTGCTTGTAGACACCCCCCATGCCGAAATGAAGGTGTGGGCGAGAGACATCCCCAATGAAGGGATCATTCGTTACTACATCGCAGGAAACCTTGAAAGGATCACAGTAACTAGCCCCAAAGTACTAAGCGAGGTTTTAGTAAGCAAAGCATACGATTTTGCAAAGCCACTGGTCATACAGCAAGGATTGGGTCGACTGCTCGGCAATGGCATTTTGCTTGCTGAAGGCGACGAGCACAAGGTAGGAAATGATCGCTTAATGTCTCCAGTTCTATGTTTCGATTCTCACGGGTATCGATATAGTTCCAACGCAAGAATCTTATGCCAGCCTTTGCATACCGTCATATAAAGAATCTCTATCCTGTCTTCTGGTCCAAGAGTATAGAGATGGTGAGGTTGATTCGAAAGGAACTAAAAGGTCGAAAACCTACAGAAGACAATACGATTGAAGTTAAGAACTGGGCCGGCCGCTCTTCGCTGGACATCATCGGCCTGGCGGGGATAGGTCGGGACTTCGACTCACTGCGCGACCCTGAAAACAGTCTTAGTAGATCATATGAAATGATCTTCACGGCCCCTGACGTAATGACCAAGGCCCTTTTTATGCTTGGAATGCTCCTTGGAGACACGAAGTGGCTGGCAAAATTACCCACTAGGCGGAATAAGACAATCGATACAGGTCGCAGCAATATCCGCAAAGCTGCACGGCAGATGATTGAAGAGCACAAAGCAAAGATGCAGGATCCGGATGTGGAGATCGGCGTTGACATTATTTCGGTTGCAATGCAGAGCGGAAACTTTGACGACGAAAATCTCGTCGACCAGCTGATGACCTTCCTGGGGGCCGGTCATGAAACTACGGCCGCGGCTCTTCAGTGGGCTATATATTCGCTTTGCAAGCAACCGGAGGTCCAGACCCGCCTCCGTGAAGAGGTGCGCGCTAATCTACCACCTATTAATGTCGGGAATCCAGGCCCTATTGATGCTGCAGCAGTCGATAACCTTCAGTATCTAAACGCTGTCTGCAACGAGGTTATTCGATTCCGTCCGTCTATACCAAACACTGTCCGGGTCGCCCTCAAAGATACTACGTTGATGGGCAACCCTATACCTAAGAACACGCAGATTGTTATTTCGCCGGAGCTTATTAACCACATGTCAGAGTTCTGGGGACCAGATGCAGGCCAATTCAACCCAGATCGCTTCATGGGCCCTGGAAAGGCCAATAAGGGTGGCGCAACCAGCAACTATGCTTTCTTAAGCTTCCTCCATGGTCCACGGAGCTGCATTGGACAGGGTTTCGCCAAATCTGAGCTTGCCTGTCTTCTTGCAGCAGTAGTGGGTAGCTTTGAGTTTGAATTGAAATACCCAAATGCTAAACTAGAGGTGCGAGAACAAGCAACTATCTCACCGAGAGATGGCGTCCTGGCCAAATTCACTCCCCTAGAGGGATGGTGAAATGGTCTATCTGACGGACAACCCGCAGCTTCCTGTAAATATGGAGCTTCATGTCTCCAGTTTCATTTTCGTAGATGGATAAAATGCAAGCTGTTGAAGTTGAAGCGAAAGGACGTTGACGTTGTGTTGCTGAACTGCTGAGTCAGCTCATGTGCAACCTGGGCCAATTTGACAGGGACGATAATAGTTACACCCTTAAGATGCCGCTACGATGGGCCATTGCGGTGTATCACAACGCTTAGTAGTGTAGGTGATGCCCAAAGCAGTGGGCAGAAGAACCCCCGATGTCCGCCGGAATTCGAACGGTTGAAGACAGTTCATCGGGAAACTCCAAGTTTTCTTGGATGGCAGGGCAAGGTCGGTAGAAAGTCTCAAGACAAGAGGCCAGATAGCGCAAGACTCCATTTAACAGAGACTACCAAGGCCCAAACCAGCAGACAGCCCATGCCTGGAGCGTCAAAATATGCACTCAAGTCGCAGCAGACGTCGACCAAACCTTGGAAGTCGTTAAATTTTTATATCGACGCGGAAAAGTCAAAACCAGCTTAGTTAGCTCGACTGATGACTAAGCAGCCGCATCAGCTTCTACCTTTTCGACGAAGCAAGACGAGAACGACAACGACAACGACGACGACAACAACAGAGAGAACCGACTGCCATACAACACCTGGCTGACTAGCCATAGAGTACGCTCTTTCAGCTGAGAGAAGAGCTCTGCTGCCGTCTCATATCCACGGGCTCGCATGTCTCCCTGAGCTAGCCTGGGCCAAAAGTCACATACTGCATCCATGTAAGCCATCCCCCTTCCCTGGACACCGACGAGGAAGACCACCAGCTCACGGCCTGACGCAGCAGATCTGCGACGATGTGGCCTCAAAGCAAGTCGCATCTCTTGCTCTCGCTGTTTTCCCCGATCCTTTCTTCGGCCTTCTATCTACCTGGTGTAGCTCCCACCTCCTACGACGTCGGGCAGAAAGTTCCACTTCATGTCAACCATCTTACGCCAACGGTGGCCCAGGATGCCCAGGTTCACTCCGTCTTCTCTTACGACTACTACCACCCATCATTCCACTTCTGCAAGCCCAAGGATGGGCCTAAGGATGTCCGGGAGTCCCTAGGCAGTATCATTTTTGGTGATCGCATCCTCACCTCGCCCTTTGAGCTGCACATGGCCAAGAACGAGTCCTGCAAGCTGCTCTGTCCGGAGGTCAAGTTTGACGGGCTCAGCAGCCAATTCGTGAACCACAGAATATGGCAGGGCTATAACATCAACTGGCTCATCGACGGCCTCCCCGCTGCCCAGATAAACACCGATGACCAAACAAACGAGCAGTTCTACAGTCCCGGTTTCCTCCTAGGTGATATTAACAGCGACGGCCAATCGTTCCTTCACAACCACTACGATATTGATATCGAGTACCATCGCGTTGCTGGGCTCGGGACCAAGGAGAAGTACCGTGTTGTTGGGGTTCTCGTCCACCCGTCGTCCAGGAAGACAAAGGTGTCGGGAGGCAAGGCCGATTGCTCTGGCAAGGACATTGTGCTTCTGGATGGTACGGCGGATACCTCTGTAGCTTGGACGTATAGTGTCACTTGGCGTGAGTCTTCTACCGCTTGGGCAACTAGGTGGGATAAATATCTACATGTCTACGATCCCAGTGTTCACTGGTACTGGCTTATCTACTCCGCCGTCTTCGTCATCTTGCTTGTTACTCTGGTGAGCAGCATCTTGCTCCGGGCCTTACGCAAGGACATTGCGCGGTACAACCGTCTGAGTATGATCAACATGGATGACTTCAATGACAACGGTGACTCCGTGGAAGAAGGCATACAGGAAGATTCCGGTTGGAAGCTAGTCCATGGTGATGTGTTCCGCACTCCAAACCACCCACTTTTGCTCAGCTTGCTGGTAGGAAATGGTGCTCAGCTCTTCGTCATGACCGGCATCACCGTTGGTAAGTATTCGACACCTTTCTCGACACTTTTCTGTTGTCTAACCTATCGCTAGTATTTGCACTCTTTGGTCTCCTCTCACCCTCCAACAGAGGGTTTTTGGGAACTGTCATTTTAATATTATATACTCTCCTTGGCTTCGTTGGTGGCTATGTCGCCGCAAGAACGTACAAGTCATTTGGGGGTGAATCCTGGAAGCGATTGATTATCCTCACCCCAGTACTCATCCCAGTCATCGCGTTCTCTACCTTCTTCTTGCTTAATCTTTTTGTTTGGGCTAAAGGATCCAGTGGTGCTGTTCCGTTTACCACTATGCTTCTCACTGTCATCATCTGGTTTGTTATCAGCGTGCCGCTTAGCGTTGCAGGCAGCTGGATCGGACTCAAGCTACCCGTAAGCCTACCTGCATTCTAACATTCTAAGCCAGTGTGTTTCAAATATTAACATTCCCATAGGGCTTCGAAGGACCTACCAGAACCAACCAGATCCCTCGTCAGATTCCTCCAGCAGTCTGGTCTCTCCGCCCTCTCCCATCAACGCTGATAACTGGCATGCTCCCATTCGCCACTATTTTCGTGGAACTATACTTCATCATGACTTCCCTTTGGACGAATAAAATCTATTACATGTTTGGATTCCTCTTTCTGTGCTACGGACTTATGATTATGACTTCTGCAACCACCACCATACTCCTCGTCTACTTCTTGCTCTGTGCAGAAGACTACCGATGGCACTGGAGGGCATTCATTGGGGCTGGTATGACCGGCGGATATGTCTTCCTTAACGCGCTTATCTTCTGGGCAACCCGCGTCAGTTTTGGCGGTGTGACTGGTGCTGTTCTATATCTAGGCTACTCTGCACTCTTGGCTTTCCTAGTCTTTGTATTAACAGGTACGCTCCACCCTATTTCCAGATGTCTTACAGTCACAGCCTGCAGGCTAATAACATTTTCCCAACCCAAATTTAGGCACCATTGGTTTATTTGCGAGCTGGGCCTTTGTCCATAGGATCTATGGCTCCATCAAGGTTGACTAAATCATTCATTGTTACGCCCCTTTTACCCGGCAATGTTGTGATTTTGTCCCGTTCTTATACTTCTCGGAGGTGTCATTCCTAGGCCCCCTTTCTTTTTTCCATCCTAGACTGGATTTAAAGTCTCTGTATTACTATCCCACCGTTTGCCCTCTTAATGACTAAAACCGGCAGGTTGGCTTTAGATCTACGATTGCTATTTTGATGAAAAATTAAGATCTCGTATACACTTTTTTCCCTTACACTTGCTTCTCCATTCCTGATATCTCAGGAAATTGGTCAAATGACGTAGTTACACAGGCAAGAGATATGATAGCACAACACAGCAAACGGTAAACGGAAAGGATAACTATAGGATATAAGGAAGTACCAAGCAAATACAGGCCTGGATCATCGAACGGCATCAGCGAGATGTGGACCGTCTAGTAAAATAACAGTAATAACATGAGTGGGGAAACAAAAATAATAACAGCATGGCAGAGGGTAGTTAGTAGTTAGTTGACTGTGACGATAAGGCAGAGGAAAGAAAAAAGTAACTAAATAAGAAAGAAAAAAAAGAAAACGCCGCCATGGAATGGATAACAACACCCTATACTAAGCCATCGTACAAGGATAGAGCACTAACTATAGTCTCGTCTCGCTTGCTCCCTTCCTTGAACTCGCTGATATCCAAGCTTCCGTTCTCATCCTTGTCCATCATCCGGAATATTTTCTGTACCCGTTTTTCAGGAGTGTCTTCGTCCTCGGGGAGCTTGACCATGGACCCAACCTACGAAAGGTCAGTAAACATACTGAAGTCGGAGTGTCTCGGTAAGTAGCCTACCATTTTATAAATAGCCTCGACGATAGCGAGCATTTCTTCGTAGCTGATCTTGCCATCTCCATCGATATCGTATAACTGGAACGCCCAGTCGAGTTTATCCTCCATCTTACCCCTTGACGTGACGGAAAGGGCACAGATAAACTCTTTGAAATCGATCATACCGCTTCCATCTGCGTCAAACACACGGAAGACATAATTGGCAAACGACGATGGGTCACCGAAGGGGAAAAATTGCCGGTATATCTTCTGGAATTCTTCTTTTGTAAGGGTGCCGGACGGGCAGTCTTTGAGGAAGCCTATCAAATTGTTGGTTCAGCGGAAATGCCTCAACGAGGGTAAAATGTTGGTTCATATGCTTCGTCAAACGGACCTTTATACCACTGCTGGAGCTCCTTCTTGTCAAAATGTGTTGACCTCTGAAGCTCTTCGAGCTGGCTGGGCGATAATTTGGACTGCCTGCGGAGGTAAGAAGCGACCCGTCAGCTGCTAACCTTCACGAATGAATACATGGTGGAGAGAGAGAGAGAGAGAGTATTGGCGAGCTTCGATCGACGACTTGGTTATCGCAGCATAGCTCTTCAAGATTGGGAGTGCGTATATGTGTCTTCTGGTCAGGACCTGCAGGAGAGCCTTGGTGTTTACGATAACTAGTCCCCCGCAAAGCCTTGGACGCGGGGAGACGATCGATCGCGAGGTTGCAGGGAGAGGTCCGAGAGGTTACTCACGATTTACCCATGCTGTCGTGACTCCCTGCGCAGGCCTAGGTAGCTGATATATCCTCTGTATCACGGCGAGAGAGTCGTGTATTCGACGCTGGCTAGAGGATAGGGTTGTTGGTTGGTGAGAGCAGTTACAGCGGCTGGCGGGGCTGCAGTGAACGTTAACCAGTATAGACGCTGGTCGAGGAAGGCCGGGGCGATGCGAGGAGGGCGAAACGAAGCAGAAGCGTAGATAAGGAGCAGGGCCGTGAAAGCGCGTAGGGAGCTGTGCCTGGCAAACAGTCGTATCAGGCAGAGGCTGGAAGCGTTTTATATGTTGGTATCTTGTAGGAGATTGAAGGACCTTGAGACGGAGTTGAGGGCGGGAGGCTCGGCGGCGTTAACAAAACTTCCGTACGGCCAGCCTGTAGCTCGCGGCGGCGGCGGCGTACGCGCTGCAAACGGTGGCTATTATGAGCCAGTATGAGAAGCGATGCCAGTTTGATGCGGTCTCCTTTCACGCCTTCGTTGTCCTGCACTCAATTCACACTGTTCTTCCACTGTCTTCGTCTTCTTCTCTGCTTCATCAACTATAGTTATACTCATTACGTAAGCATATAACTGTCCAGCGACTTCAACAGCTGCAGAAGAAACGAAGCGCAGCGGAAGAGCGGCACAACACGATGCAAGGCCGCGAGATACCATGAATGCAGAGATCCTGGCGCCTCTCACCTCCCTGGAGGCCCGGCTGAACGCCCTGCTCGCCTCCATCACGTCGACTCCTACGGCATCTGGAGCTCCGGCAGCAGCAGTCTCACTCCTCGAAGCGGACGACGCGCTCACCAGCGCGCTGCAGACTCTGAGAACACACCAGGAAAACTACTCAAAGATCCTTCGGCTGCGTGCTGAAGCCCTCAGCCTGGAGGAGCGGGTACGGGAGACCGTTCGGCAGGTCGGGGAGCTAGGAGACGAGATCTCTGCGGCTGCGGGAGACGACGACGACGACTCGGACGAGGACAGCGACGATGAGGCCGGGGGTGATATTGAAATGAGCGAGAAGGGCAAAGATGCGACACGGAAGAATGAAGTGGACTACAGATTGCTACTTGGATTTGCCAGGCGGATAAGCAAGTACAACAACGAAGCTGCTGCTGATGCCTCCAGCGCAAGGGTGCTGTCAAAGGAGCCAACGGGCGGCGACACGGCAGCAGATACAAATGGCGAGGTAGCAAAGGAAGACGGAATAGCTTCAGGCCACGGGCAGACAACCGGTGTTGGTATTGCTGCCTTGCCTCAGGACACCGTCTCCTGGCTGGATGAGACCGCCAACTGGACACGGCTCATGTCTGCACTCCCGTACCCTAGCGAGGACCGCATCCGTATGGGCCTTATGGCCCATCTCCATGCTACTGCCGCCGCAGAAGGGAAGGATGTTGAAAAGGAGGTTGAGCATATCCTGAAGGCTGCAACGCAGAAAGATATATCAAAACAGGAGACTCAACCGGCGGGACAAGGAGATCAACCGCAACCTGATTCAGATCCAGGTGCCGGCCACCCTGCAGGCTCAGGGACTGCAGCTATCAACCACCAAGCTGGGAACAGTGCCAGCCATACCGCAGAACCACCAAAGGTCAAGCCGAAGCTCGACCTCGATCTCTATGACCCGGACGACGACGACATGTGATTTTTCACTTGAGTTCATCAGTCCTAAATATAAATCTCCATGGGGAACAGTCTATTTTTGTTTACCTTCCTTGTTTACTTGCATTTCTAGGAGCAGGTGCATCCTAATACCCATCGTTCGGCCCTTCTCTTTTTAAGGTCATGCTCTTTCCACTAGTTAAATGACATCTCCCATGCAGAAGGCGCAACAGGCCCTGTTGTTGTTTATTCTAACGTCGTGGTTCTTTCCCCTTCGTCTGTCCTTTTTCCCTTTTTTTTTCTTTTCTTTTCTTTTCTTTTTTTTGTCCCTTCTGACTCCAAGGCCTCTTCTTGTCTCTTCTGCTCGAGACATCCATGAATCTGACGCCGTGCACCATCAATTTTTCCATTTGCAGGGCCAGCCTCTGTTTAATATCCATGTTCTATACTTTTTTGTTATAGGATTATAGTTGCATTGGTTATCATCATGTCTAGCCAAAGAGTCACCACGGTTAGGATCGACACCAGCAGAAATCGCCGTTCAGATAGCTCAGCCGAAGAAGATACCGCCAGCCTTCCCACTGTCCATGAAAAGGCACCCCCTGTTGAGACCGTTTCCTCTGGCAGCACTGCTGCCACCAGTACTTTGGCAGCTGATAGTTCCAGCCAATATGGCGAAAGCTTCCTGGCCCTTAAAGCTGCTCGACTTGAGATACAAGAGTCAGAAAACTACCATCAGCTCCCGTTTTCATATCCCTGTTGGAAGAAATGGACAATACTTGTTATCATCTTTTTCGTGCAGGTCTCCATGAACTTCAACACGAGCATCTACGCCAACGCTATTGTGCCGATGGCTAGCCACTTTTCAATATCCGAAGCCACCGCCAGACTCGGCCAGATGTCTTTCCTGATTGCATATGCGTTCGGGAGTGAGCTTTGGGCGCCATGGAGTGAGGAACTTGGCCGGTGGCCGGTCATGCAGCTTAGCTTGCTTCTAGTCAATATTTGGCAGGTTTTGTGCGCTCTGGCCCCCAATTTCTCTTACATCGTTGCCGGTCGTACCCTCGGAGGCTTATCTTCGGCTGGAGGCTCTGTTACTATGGGAATGATAGCAGACATGTGGGAGCCAGATCAGCAGCAGTATGCAGTCGCTTTTATCGTTTTGTCTTCTGTTGCTGGCTCCGTCGTTGGTCCTATTGCCGGAGGATTCATGGAAGTCCGTCTCCACTGGCGGTGGAATTTTTGGATCCAGCTGATTCTGGGAGCCGTGGTCCAGCTTGCTCACTTTCTCCTGGTGCCAGAAACCCGCTCGACCATTGTGTTGAATAATCTGGCGAAAAAGCAACGGAAGTCAGGTATTGCGAATGTTTATGGTCCGCTGGAGCTTCGTGGATCCAGCCTCACATTCAAGGAAGTTATTACGATCTGGGTTCGCCCGTTCAGCATGTTTGTCCGCGAACCGATTGTCCTATTTCTTTCTCTCCTCAGCGGGTTCAGTGACGCCCTAATTTTCACCTTTCTCGAATCATTCCGCCCAGTGTATAGCCGCTGGGATTTCGACACCGTTCAAACTGGTCTTGCCTTTATCCCGTATGTTCTATTCCCTATGCTATGTTCAAATATGCTCCTAACCTCATTTAATACAGAATCATGGTTGGCTACTTCCTTGCCTATTTTTCATTTTTCCCCGTGATAGTAAAAGATAAAAGAGCCATGGCGAGAAATCCTGACGGCCTTGACCCAGAGTCACGGCTCTGGTGGCTCCTCTTTAGTCAGTAATATCTCCCTGCCTAATTTGCTATAACCATGCTGACCCACCCCTATAGCCGCTCCCTTGGAGACGATTGGTCTCTTTGGATTTGCCTGGACAAGCATGGGGCCTCCTGCGGTGCATTGGTTCGCCCCGATGTTTTTTTCGATGCTCATTGCCATTGCAAACGTTAGTATCCAGGAAATATTACATTGTAAGATATACTGCTAACTTGCACTATGTTTAGTACTGCATTTACATGGCCACCATTGATTACATGGTCGCAAGCTATGGCCCATATTCCGCCTCAGCAACCGGCGGCAACGCTCTAGCGAGAGACTTTCTAGCAGGCATTGCTGCTCTCTACTCCACGCCAAGTATGTAACTCATCATTATTCACCGCGTGGACTAGTAAATCGCTGATAATTCTAACTGTCTTCTTCCCAGTGTATCGAAGCATCAAACACAAGTATCACCTCGAGATGCCCTCCACCATTTTAGGGTGCATATCTTTTCTTGTCACTGTACCCATCTACATCTTCTACTGGAAAGGCCCCCAAATTCGTGCAAGATCCAAGTTTGCACAGGGTGTGGCTCGTAACAGAAATGAACTCAAGCATCGCCGTGCTATCCATGAAAGAAGTTCAGTTGATGCTGGGAAATTGACTGATGTTTAGTCTCTACTTGATCTTCTAAAATTCCAAGGGTAAAGCAAGTGTCCATCGCTTGCTAGACATATTGTCACCGATGCAAGATGCAATGGTTGATTGACTCGGGTCCAGTGACGATATGCATGAGCATACTCGAACAGCGGTTACCATCATATTATGCTTTGTTTCTTCGTCCTTGTTTTATTACCGTGTATAATATTTGGCGCCTGTTTCCGTTTTACTGCATTGTCTTTGCGTTAACTTATGGATAAAACAGTCTTCTGAGCCGAGGACAGGATGTTTGCGGCCCTAATAAATCCTTTCATTCGAGCCACACCATTTCACCTTCGTCCTGTTAATTCGCTATTCTCCAAAAAAAAAAAAAAAAAAAAAAAAAAAAAAAAAAAAAAAGAAAGAAAGAAAGAAAGAAAGAAAGAAAAAAGGTCGTTTGAAGAAAGGAATACACTAATATTTTTGGATGGCGAGTGCCCCTTAAGAAGTCATTGAAATAGTCAATCCACCAAACCGCCTTAGGGACAAAACAAAGCGTCCAGTTCCAACGTATCTAGTGCCCTCTAGTTGCGCCATGTGCTAATTCCACCCAGTTTGCACAGAGCCCAGCTGCCCCCTCGGCGCCTCCGTTCTACCAGAGAAAGCGTGTCAGATAACTATACACTGGGTTTTCAATTAAAGTGATCAGGGGTTTTGTAAAGTTACCTGACAAAAGCACTCTCTGCCGAATCTGGTGCATTGTTCCTGATGGGTACAGGGGGTACCATTGGAACATACTGCTTGCTAGGTCATAGAAAGATATGCGTATTAGCTTGAAGTCAAGCACACGGTTAGTTAACTATATTGCCGATTTAATTACCTGAGAAACGACGGTGCTGGGAGTCTGGCCCTTGGGCAAAGCCATGGTCACGCCCACGAAGGCCACGGCGAGGATCAACGAAGTCTTCATCTTGGATCACTAACTAGTTGGCTCTGGTCTTCACTTCTGGTTGACTGAAGTAGGTAGGTAAAGGAAGGACGGAGATGCAAAGTAGCTTTGTAGTTCTCTCTTCAGTCAGCCACGGGCGTGCGAGGATAGGTTTATATACATCCACCGAAGCCAGTATTCACATATTATTATTATTTGACGTCTCAGCCATTCTGTTTTTAGATCACTGAGTCTGCGGCAACTAACAACAGCCCCAGATTCTCCCTCGCTCTACGGAGTACCTGACTGCCTGTACGGAGTATGTGTAACAAAGCTCATTCGTGCATCCCCTGGCGGCTAGCCCCTGAGAGCTGGTTCTGAGCACAAACAAAGCGCTAACCAACCAACTAGTTAGTTTAATCAAAGAGACAGTGGGCGCTATCTGACACTATTTGATGTAGTACTGTCGGTAATTATTGACGCCCGTTTGACATTTGGCATGTGTAAAGAAGCCTAACAAACGCTATGGGCTCGTCCCTACAAAATTGCTTATTTCAGGGGCCGTGCCTTAAGCGCCGTGCTTGCAAGGATACGAGATAACGGGAAACACCCCAATATCTATAACCAATGAATTCCCATTGCCAGTTCGCGCTGGAACTATTTTTTAAGTGACATCACGAAAGGTAAGGGCTATATATAGATAGAAAAAGAAAGTAAATACATGGGTTAACCCATTACTGTTGGGGGTAAATGCGTAGCTAATTAAGAGATTGGCCAAGATCAAAAGAAGAATAAAACAATGCCAGGAGAAAGAATGGAAAATGAAGGCGTGATAAAATGGGGTATTTGTACAGGCTGACACCAAATGTAGGGTGCATATGTTTGTGTGATCGCTATGCTGGCAAGGATGTAGTGGTCTACCATGAGACGGTAGATGGTAAAAAAAAAAAAGTAAACAGCTCAAAATAGTCCTCCAATGACAGTATACCACATCCAAGTAAAAAGATCGGTATGAAGCTCCTTCAAGAAGATAAATAGGAGCTGCAAAGTAAATGGTTAGTACAAAATGATTTCTTTTATTAGTATGTCCAAATATGAAGCTTTTGTTTGAACGCGCAAAACAGTCGCATGCTGGACACAAAAAGTAGCAAAAAGGCAAAAAAGCCAAGTTGCGAGCCTCATGTCGTTCCATAGTATAGTTCAATGCTTCACTTGGAGTCCGGTATGACAGCGCTGGTGGTAGATGCCGTCCGCCTAGTCCATCCGGTGAAGAAACCGACAGGCGATGAATTTTGGGACTTGGGCGGGGCGGTTGTGTCTGGGCTTGATTTAGATGCAGTGACGAGTATGCTGGGGCTGGAGTCACCGGCAGTGGAGGCGGGCGAAGTTGCATTCGTAGAGCGACTCATCAGTCGTTTGAGAGTGTCCAATTTGACCTTCATTTCTTCCAGCTCCTGTCGTGCGACCGCCTCTGAAGTCTTCGCGTTAACAAGCTCAATGAGCAGCCCTTCCTCATCGCCAACAAGGGACTTGGGAGCTCCCAGGCTGCTTGTTCGTTTTGAGAATGTTGGGGTTTTAGGGGAGTTGGCCTTTCCAAGCTTGAACTCCCGCAGGCCGTTTGCGGACCCGTCATCCCCCGACCCGACCGATTCAGGACGATCAGTTTGCAACTTTGAAAGGGGCGGTTTCTTTGCTCTAAGCTCCTGTACTGTTCGTTCAAGGCGCTGCTTTTCTTTATGTGCGTCCTGAACCCTGCTTCGAGCCTCCTTGAGCTGTTCCTTTAGCTGGGCATTTTTTTGTTCGTGCTCGTCAATGGTTCGGCCCATGCCCTGACATCTAGTGGACTCGAGCTCATATTTGCTCTTCCACATTTCAACATCATCCAGCAGCTGCTGTTTGGTTTGCAGCATCGACATGCGTCGTGGCTCCGTTGACGCAAACCTTTCTTCTGCTTTGAGGATGAGTTTGGGATCAGGTTGCTCGGCTGGAGTCTCTTTCATATGGGATAGCAACTGGGCAGCTACGATCTGATCCTCCTCACGTTCCTCTCGTTCTTGTTGCAATCGCTTAGCCAGAGCGGCCTGCTCTCGCTGCATATCGGAAAGAGCAAGAAGAAGGTCCTCTATTTGGGAGTGCAAATCCTTGTCGCTGGTTTGTAAACGATGTGGCTTTGGCTTCGGCGTCGCACTGTCAATGTTGGAACTCGATAAGGTAGATGCCTCGGTCGGTGCTGTACTGGCTTCCGAGGTCGATGACTCTAAAGAGTTGAGAGTTGAAGCCATGCTCTGTTTCGATGGCGTTCGAGTAACACCCATGCAAGGGCTTGACCCGGGAGTTGGAATACCAGGGCTTTGAGCAACGGATTTGACAGAGCTGTGAGAACTCGAGCCAGCCCAGAGTCTACCTAGGAATCGGGAAGCAATAGCTTGAAGCTGAGGCAGTGACACACTTTGTGCAGTACCTTGGGCTTCCTGGTATTTCACTTCGAGAGCGTGCAAGCTTTCGTGAGTGACCAGGGAGGTGAGTGACACAAAGTCCGTAACAAGATCATCAGCATTGCAGGCATACCTAGAGGGCGGTTTTAGCAAAGCTCACGAGTGTCTCAAGCATTACGGAGCACTTACGGATCCCATAGGCTTCTTGATAGCAACAGTTGCATGGCGTCTTCGAATTCCGTGCAGGCCATAATTCTGTGCTGATTCCGCTGCATAAGAGACAAGGCAACACGCATCAACGTCTCGCAGGCTCCTTCAAGCAAAAGAACATCATATATACGCAGAAGCATGGGAAGGGGACAGGTAACAGCAAAGAACGACAAGAACCATTGTGATACATAAACTGGCTCAATTTTGAGTGAATCAAGGTGAGCATATAGCTCCGGTGCGTGATGTGAGAGTAATGACTGGAATTGGTAGATACGGAGGTGGAGGCCAGATAAAGTCGGCAGGAAACAAGATCGCAAGTCATAATGGTCCATCAGTCTGCATCGGGAATGCGTCAGTAAGTATATTGCTAAGCAAAGGGAAGCATTGACGGTAGACGGACCTAACAAGGACACAGAAAGCCTCAGCTTCACTCATATGCATTAGCAAGGGCCCAACGACAAAGCCTAAGCCCTGGCAATACCCGATCTTGCTATCATAAAGACTGAAGCATTTGAGGACCCTTCCTAACATCTGCTGGCCTTCTCCGAGCGGATCTCGAAACATCTCTACGTTGGGGAAGCTTCGTCCAATATCCTTGCCGATAAGACCCTCGTAGGGACTTGTCTCACCACACAGCTTTTCGTACTCGTCGTGGAGGTGAGAATCTCGAGCTCCAGCAATGCTCGGCCACACGACCCCTCTAAGCGGAGGCGGGACACCCCCTCGGATTTTATGGGATGTAAGAGTGGGGAGCCGCTGGGCGGTACGAGGATAGTCGGCAACAAGAGCAGCCCAGAACTCAAGCTCGGTCATCTGGGGAGCAGGCAGTTGGGAATACCGGAGCGAAGATCTAGGGTCATTAACGAGATCTTTGAGTTTTTGGATGGATGGCGGCCTCGAGTTGCGGACGGATGCCTTTTTTGCCGAAGCAGACTTTGGGTCTGTTGCTAAAGCGTTGTTTTCCTGTTCTAATCGTGCTAGGAGCAATGTTGTCGACTGTTCGGCTTCCCGGTCAGCAAGGCAATCATTACAGTCTTCAATGGCTTCTTCAAAGCAGCCTTGGGGTGCCTTCATCTTTTATTTGGCTGTTAATGAGGTCGAAAGACTCACCACATCGTCTCCCGATGCCTTTGACTGGTTGACTTCGCTCTCCTCCAAGCCGGCCCAGTCAACACTTCGACCATCATCCATGTCGGATTTACTGCTCCCACCGATGCTTTCAGCCTTGCTAGATGCGACTGATGGAGCCCTAGAGGGAGCCCTAGAGGGTGTCTCTTCGGCCTGTAGTTCTGAAGCAGTCTCGAGCTCTTCAGCATCCTCTTCTCCATCATGCTGCGTTTCATCTGGACTCTCTAGCCCAAGGCCAACAGGAACGGCGGTTTCTGGACAGTATACTGCATCTGGCAACATGGGCCCTTCTCCCGAGATCCCAGAGCCCCTCTGTATGTCTGAAAGTGGCACGGTTACCATCGAATCGGTTGGTAAAGGGTTGCGTTCTTCGTCGTGTTGGGGCACTGGCGGGGGATCAGGGGAAGTTGTTGCAGGGGAAACTTCCATCTCTATTGATCCCTGGGTTGTTTCTGGCTTATCCACTGCCATTCTCTACCCTTTGTAGTTCTTCTTATAACGCTCGGCAGCTGTGAGAGAACGAGTGTGCAACGGTCGAGCTAGGAGCTGTGTATCTATACAGAAGCCGATGCGTTAAGCAGGTGCTGTGCTGCCATGGGGGCTACCTGACGCGTAGCCAGTGAACGAGAGGATGCCAGCCGTGACCAGCGGCAGCTTCAACTCGACAAAATTAATGTAAATGAGCGTTGGAAGTGAGTGTGAAACGAGATATCATGCCATCCCATCGTCTCTCCGTCTTGTGTCTTCGTCTACTTCGTCGATGCTTTTTTTATGTCGATAAGGGGGCATGCTGACTAAGACACGCCACAGTCACGTGGCACTCAGGGGGCGAAAGACCGTGGAAGAAGGTGAAGCAACAAGAAACAAAAGACCGGGAAAGCGATGCATAAAACGGCTGTTGGTAGATGGACAGAGTACTCCGTAGCTAAGTAGAAAGAGAAGATGTAGCAGAGAGGAGGAGCCTGGGGATGCGACGCAAATTGTGGTGGTGTTGGCGGGAGAAATACGGGCAAGCGGCCATGACAAGCAGATCTCTTCAAGGGGGGCCCCCTGCTCCTGATAGTAACGACATAGCGAGTCAGAGAGTGATGGGAGGGCGATGAGCACCATACGAGAGCATGCACCTTACTAGTGAAGCCGTTCTCGTATGTACCGTACCCTGGGCTGGTTCGTGTGGGCTCTCTAAGCGCGGAGACGCTCGTCAGACGGCTGATGATCTGGTGTCTTCCCGTAACTCACTTGTTAACTGGCTGACTTGGTAGTTAACTAGTTCGTTAGTTACTTGATAGCCTCGGGCTAATCTCAAACTCGAGCTGGTCCATCTGACTGATTCCTGCGCCTGGAGTGCCTGTTCTGCAGTAGTTAACTGACTAGTTAGGTTAGTTAACCGGGTCTGGCCGTCGTTTAAGTGAGATTGCAACATTGCAGATATCCCGAAAACAACGGTCATATTGCCGAAGTGCCGGTCGGATAGTTAACTATCACGAATACCACGGAGCGCTCCGTAGTGAAATCCTGCTCGTGAAGGGGGAGAAAGGATACCCATCTAAGGCGATTAGCTGGCCCATCCGCTTTGACAGTACTCCCCTCTGGTGGTGGCCGACATGATGGTGGGCTTGCGGGCGCTATCTCAGACCAGCAGGCGGTGGCTGAGCTATTCTAAAAGGAGGCAGCCATGGTCAAGCCAGAGACGCCCGTTCTCTGTCTCACGGCCCAGCCAAATCATGGACCTCAGTTGCTTTTCGCCTGAGCAGCTGATGGTGCGTGAGTCGATCAACAAGATCTGCTCTGTTTTCCCAGATGTAAATATGGAACCACTCCCTGGCACCTAACTACCTGGCTTGCCGCATGTTAACGAGGTGTTGATTGACAGGAATACTGGGCTGAACGCGATCGGACGGAGGAATATCCGCACGAGCTCCATGCTGCCCTGTCGAAAGATGGCTGGATAGGCATTGCCTTGCCAGAGCACCTGGGTGGTGCCGGCCTGGGCATATCTGAGGCCACTATGATGCTGCAGACTATTGCCCAGTAAGGCTGCATCCTCCTATGTCCTCAAGTGGTTTCGCCAAAAGGAAAGCAGCTGCTGATAGATGTGTTTATAGGAGCGGAGCTGGCCTCGCCGGTGCCCAATCGATCCATGCAAATGTTTATGCAACTCAGGTGTGTTGAAGCTGCTGTTAGGAAAATTAATCGGAACTGCATTTCTGATATTGACCCTCCGTATAACTAGCCGGTTGCAAAGTTCGCCTCGGAAGAACAGAAGAAGAGGATGCTGCCCCGGCTGATTGCTGGGGAGTGGAGGACCTGTTTCGGAGTGTAGGTTCAAAATTTCTCTGTCATGGTGGGATAACCAGGAGATGCTAATTAAGGCGTAGAACCGAACCGAACACAGGTCTGGAAACCTTGAAGCTTCGGACAGTTGCTGTAAAAGATGGGGACTCGTACCGGGTCTCCGGCCAGAAAATGCAAGCCCCCTGATAGCAAGTGTCCAGTCAGAAGACAGTAGCTAACTAGCGAGCACAGCTGGATCTCGTCCGCCCAAGTAGCCCAGAAGATGATTCTCCTAGCTCGAACCACGCCGGTTGAAGAAGTGAAGAAACCGTCGGAGGGCCTCTCGCTCTTCTTCATCGACTTTGACCGGGCCGCCCCCGGTCTAGACCTACGGAAGATCAACAAAATGGGGGGCCGAAGTGTGGATGCCAACGAAGTCTTCTTCGACGAGTACAGAATACCGGCAGATAGTTTGATCGGAAACGAAGGTGAAGGATTCAAGACCGTGAGTATCTATATACCCCTCCGTCCCTTTAGACTGTGATGGACCAGGCCTCGCTTTGTTGACACCCTTTAACTAGGTACTTCACGGGATGAATGCCGAGAGATGTTTGCTTGCCGGGGAAGCACTCGGCCTGGGATACGTTGCCCTGGAGAAAGCGGCCAAATATGCCAAAGAGCGGGTTGTCTTTGGGCGTCCCATCGGACAGAACCAGGCCATTGCTCATCCCCTCGCTGCGGCATATATGAGCCTCGAGGCGGCAAAGCTGGCAACGTACCATGCCACCAAGCTCTACGATGAGAGCAGAAACGATTCATCCATCACACAGCAGTCTGTCGGCGTAGCATGCAACTCAGCCAAGTATCTCGCCGCCGAAGCCGCCTTTGCCGCCTGCGAGCGAGCAGTAAGTCACCTCCGGTATAGCGTGACACGCATTCAAACATGGAAAACCCAACTGATCAATCCAATAATACTATTCACAGGTCCTCACTCTTGGAGGAATGGGCTATGCCCAGGAATATCATGTCGAGCGGTATCTGCGAGAGTGTTTCGTCCCCCGAATCGCACCCGTCAGCCGGGTAAGTGTCTCCCTCGCTGCATAGTATTAGTTATACGATATGTGAAGCTGAGCATCCTACTCGTGAACAGGAGATGATCATGAACTTCATCAGTGAAAAGGCTCTTGGTCTCCCTCGAAGCTATTAAAGTAGAAGCTTTCCATGTAGTTAACTAGCAGGCTGTAGATCTCTCTCAGGGGGTCCATCGTATCCTCGGCCCGGGGTGGCCAGAACCCATGTAACTATGTAGTTAAGTTGTTAGCTTGCTGGGTACGAGAATGACCTCACATCCAGTAATCTTGGAAGCCGTCAAGTAGTTAGTTAGCTGGTTAAATAGTTAACTAGTTTGCTTGATAGGCAAGTTACTCCGTGGTTATAATATAGTTATCGATGACAGACTGTCTCGGTGTCTCACCGCAGCGATTCCATCCCCGCCACGGCTTCATCCGTCCTGTTTGGTGCCCAACTGCCTTGCCCAGTGACGTTATTTCATATCTAACCGGATTATCGCCTGAGAATCCCTGCTTTGCGAGTCGGGTTGCTGGGGTCTAATTCTCTTGACTTTGGTGGTGAGTTACTTGGTGAATCCAGTTCAACCTCGCTGCACACGACCAGCCTGTCAGGCAGCAACAAAACAAGCAGAAGACGAAGCAGAGTATTAGACCAAGGCCAGACCTCCGATAACCATTAGCTATTGTCAAAACCGGCGTCGTAGTGAGTTCTGAGTCCGTACTTGAAAATTAAGTGACCAAAAATAGTATTACATCACATGCTCCGAAACATCGACCTCTGGATGTTTTTTTTTTTTTTTTTTGCTTTTCTTTTCTACTGACGACCAACAACATACACACGAGAAACAGCAGACACAGACAACCAACTACCGGATCATCGCTTCTTGCATCGCATCGAGAACTGTTGCTGACCTCTGGCTATTGAAGCGGTCTTTTGCTGAACTCCTGGCTGGTGATTTACACAGCTTGACGAACAGGTCGCCGGCCTACGCAATCTATACAAAATGGCCACCACCAACGGGGCTCACCACCCACATTCGAACGGTAACCAGACCACCCTCTCCTCTCTTACTATCTCACCCTGTTTCTTTCCATAGATAGATGTGGTCTCTCAGTCTATGTGTCTCAGTGGATTGCCTGAACGGCATCGCCTTGGGCGTCATGGTCGAGCTGTGGCGAAATGAGTAAGGTAAGGCTTCCAAAAGCCCTCCTCCCAGGCAGCTTGGAGTTTCACTGACTTCGGGGCTTTTTTCTGTTCTCTAGTTTACTGTTTCCCGCCCTTGATTCCAATCTCTAGATGAAGACACCGGATTCTCATACGCGGATGCTAGGACTGTACTTGTTTTGATCCGTGATGAAGCAAAGTCTGACATCTGGTATGGCTACCCCTGTGTTGTACGAAGGCAAACGCCCAATGGAACCCCCATGCTGACGGTTATATGATTATCACTAGATACCGAATACAGGAACGACTAAGCCTACTTCCAATGGCACCCCTTCCTCCCCTTCTCCCCTTCCACAGACATCCCAGCCTTTGACTCGTACGTTCCAGCTATAAACGACTCCTTACCCCTTTACACGGCCACAACACTAAACACCTTCCTTCACTACAGATTATCACTCAAAATTATACAGCCTCTTGAGCGTGAGCATCCCCCGATTTCCGATGGAACATAAGCGTGCAACAATTGCCATTAGATTCGGTTATTGATATTCGACAAATATTATAGTGGGAACGGCCAAGTGCAACCGCTAGCTCCTTTGCTACCGTTGTCCTTTTTATAGTTGCAAGCAGATATCTGCCTCTTATTCGATGGACATTGAAGTTCCTCTATCTCGCTCTAGGAGGTATGCTCGCATTCCCCTGAATGTCCCATGAATGCAGTACATTTGATGATATACTAAACCTGGGTTGCTCACGATAGTGACTGCTTCGGCTGAGATTGGTGGCCATTTTCTCTTCTCCCGTGGGCTAACCAGCTCCTCGCGTCCTCGGAAGTACTACACCATTCCTAAGGATACCATGGACAGCTTCTTGGAGGACCTTGAGAACTTGGTCGAATTCTTCCTCATCGAATTCCAGCGGATTCTCTTCGTTGAAAATCTCAGCTATACTATCTCCGTATGTGTCTACACCCACACCCACCTATTTGAACTTGATTCAGCGGCGCTTCTAACATCCGCATAGGCATTCGTTACCGCCTTGGTTTCATACTGGCTGGTAATGTTCCTACCCCTGTGGGGCTTGGCTTTGATTGCTACCTGCGTCGTCTACTTGGCCCCGCTGGTTTATATCACCAACAAGGAATTTATCGACAGCCAGCTTGGAAATGCACAGGAAATCGTGGCTAACCAAGCTTCCCATGTAAAAGAGATGGCTGAAACTCAAACCGCACAAGCCACCCACATTGTCAGGCAGTATGTCGGAGAGTATCGAGCTAAGGCCAACGGCTACATTGGATCCACCAATGGTGCCGTTTCAAACCTCACTGCACCTAAGGCTGAACCCGAGCCCACCCCTAAAGCTGCCCAGGAACCTTCCCAGAAACCAGCTCAGGCACCAGCTCAGAAGACCGTCGAGGAGATCGTCGAGGAAAATATTCACCAAACTTCTGCTCCTGAAGCTGCTCTCGAATCTCTCCCAGATATTCCAAAGACAGAGGAACTCCCTGATCTGCAGCAAGTCGCCCACGCAAATTTTCCTGAGGCCCCTACTGGCGAGCCTTCCGGTGAAGTAAAGGAAGCCGACAAGGTACCCGAATTGGTCCAGATCTCTTAAGTCAAGATCTTTCCCTTCTTTTGTTTCTCAACAGGCTGTGCCTTAGCGAAACACTGTCTGCCGTGACAGATTTACCCTATCATGCTAGCCGCATCGGCCAGACTACTATAAAAAGTCCTTCCATTACCTTCTACCTTTTACACCCTTGTTACTTGCGTTTGGACTGGCTGGTTACTCTACCTACATATTGGACCAATCCCTGAGCAACCAACCCTATCCATTACCCACTTTAATTTTCTCCTTGTCAAACAACAACCACTTCTGCTTCTGCTTCCCTAAGTGTTTAAGTATTTGTTTACTTTTGCTCCATTCGTTTTTATTGGTTTTTCTTTGTTCTCCCATTACCAAAATTCCGTTTCATATTGATTCTATCCCTCTACAAGTTGTCAAAACTGAACCTCTGCCTTTTCTTTTTTCTGTTTACTTTCTTGTACTAACTTATCTTCAATTTTCTCCTTAACCCAAATTATTAATGAGTATAGTTAGTTAAAAGCATGTTGGTGAATGAATCAAAATTCTTCTAACTACCCCAAGAATAACTTTTCTAGACTTGAGTAAATTATTCTATTTTGAAGGTGAACTTCATTAATAGCCATCTACAAGAACCCACAGGCATAGTTACTCAGTATTACAGTAATATGGAATGGAAGAGGATAATTATTATGATAAAGTGAAGTGACAAAAATATGAACCAAATAGTTAGTTGGATAACATGACGAGTCCAAATTATGGGCAAACAATCGATCTCATGGAAGAAAATACGCCCGCCCTCCACCATTTAAAAGTTTCCAGCCAGATTTTCATGCATCTGAGGAGACAACTGGCCCCCTGTGAAGATAAATAGGAAATTAAATGAAATCAAGAAAGGAAAAAAAAAAAAAAAAAAAAAAAAAAAATTCGAGTCAAGTCGGAACAATCTCAATGCTCATTGCGACCCTGGGGTTTGTGTTTTAATTCAATGCCATTCTTTCTATGCTGATGCACGCCTCTTCTTCCTTGCCGGGTCTTCATCTAAGGCCGCAGTGTTGTTGCCCGCTGCCTCCTGCATATGTAGTTTCATCAACATATACGCTGCCCTGGCATCGTTTGTCAAGGGTAGAGGTGACTGCCTCCCTTCCGGCTTTGGTTCGGCTGCTGCCTCATGCTTTTCCCTCGTATTCTCCTTTTCCACCTCATCGTTTCCTGTCACAGACCCCTCCGGATTTGAGTGTCTAGTATGAACGACGCTTTCATTTGTGCCCTCGCGCGGTGTTTGGGTAAGAGGCAAACATAGGGGTGTTTTTTCGTCAGGCATTGCCGTATCTTCTTGGTCTGTTTCACCGTCGGCCTCGGATTCGAAGCTGCGGTCCACCTTAGACCATTGGGTAAGCACTTTATTCCCAGGCTCATCTTCAGATGTCGATGCATTGATACTATCATCGTCGCCGCTGCCGTCATCGCTGACATTCTCAACTTCATTGAAGGCTAGGTATGACCCATTGGGGCGAGTCGACAGTTTAGTGTTATTCATCCGAGAAAGTGACTCAATGATGTCCTTGGGAGACGGGAGAATGCTCTCATTTCCGTTATTCATGAGACGCCTGAAAGGCTGGGAGGTACGTGGCGTATTGGCAGGCGTCCATCCAGAATTTGGTAGGGTTGATGGAGAGTATGCTTGGTGGTCATAGTAGGAAGCGCCCCTATGGGGATTTGGGCCTCTGTTATCAAAAAGAGTGACATCCTCATCGTCTGGAGAACTGTCGTGGGATCTAGAACGCAGTCTTTTGACACTAACATGCTCTGCCCTAGGTTTCAGGGGTAAGTAGGAAATGTTAGAGCTCGCAAGACGATTGGAGGATGCCTTCTGGAGCTCAAGATTGCGCTGCTGATGTGCTGTAATGGTTGCAGCTCGAATAATTGCCGGGTCAATGATCATACGTCCAAACATCTCATCGGTCGGCTTAATACACTCTGAAAGAAAACCGACCCCAAATAAAGGGGTTAAGGCATATCGAATCTTCCAGCAAAAGGTGGCAGCCACTGCTTTAGCAGCCTCAAACGGCATCCAATACCCTTTGATCATTAGCAAGTCAAGTTTTTCTTGGAACGGGGAATTGCCTTGTTACCTTGCGCTGCCAGTGCACCGCCAGTTATACTGTGGCAGATTTCTCTGAGACCGGGGTTGGCATTCAACATTTTTGCGGGCGCAGTCTAAGGGGAGAATTCTCGGCTCAGTAAGTGTAAACATTGAGTAGTGGTTCGATAGAAATCTCACCTTTGAGTAGTTATTGCATCGGAATAGGGAGGTCGTCCGGACTAAACCAATGTTGTAATCCCACATTACAGTGTATACTTTATCATCACCAGGAATTTTGAATTCATATTGAAATACTATGCTCCGTTAGCTTCAAGCATGGGTAGAGTACAAATATACTGGAAACATTACCTTCAAAACTTTCCCTCCCAGTTTTTTCAAGGAAGGACTTTTTCTCACTGTTGTATGGTATATGTCTGGGGAATTCTGTGATATGGCCCATTGGGTGAATCTCAAACAATTTGTGCGCCTCAGCCAGCTTTTCGTCCTGCCACTCACAAGGAGGGTACTTGAGGGGACCCCGTACCCTTCCCCTGGTAAAAACGGCTGCATCCTTTGAGACCTTTTGTTTCTTTGCGGGGGGAGAGGACTGGCTCCCTCTTTCGTTCCCTGGAGAAGAACCGGGAGCTAGCACTTTTTGGTTCTTTTTGGTAGAGTCCGGCTCTGGATTGAGCAGAGAGGCGATGGATGTCATCGCGAATGAGAAACTTCCCCGATGTCGATCTTCCAGAATATAACCCCTATCGTCGAATGGGTCGTTGTCTGAGATCGATATTAATTTGACCGTGGATTTGTACAAGGCGGAAGAGTTAAGAAAGTGTCACAACAGATGGCGCAGTTTCGATAAAAATATAGTTGACAAACAAGGAAAAGGTAGAGCCACGGGATATAGTCTCCTAAGATCAAGCCTCAGTAGTCAGGAATAGCTGATAATGGGAGAGAAAGGCTTGAGACAGAGCTTGAATGATAAAGAAAATGTCCAGAAGTTGAAAGAGGGGCCTGTTCTACAAGAGTAGTGAAGGGAGGCATAGGCCAGATGCAGGACATTGCATCTAGTGGGAAAAGGGCATCGCGGTTATTGACAGGCAGAAGGGGAGATAATAATGCTAGATGAGGAGACACGCAATACTCCCAGTAAAAAGATACGTTCCCAGAATTGATATTTGTTTCTCCGGAGGTCTCTAAGCTAATGGCCTTGTAAGAAAGGTCAACTTGCTTTAGGAGAGCAAAGTACATTGGGTACTCTGGAAACTTATGGGCCTGATGTAACTGTTTGTTTGTATCGTGCAAGGGACCACTAGCACTTGATACCAATCATCGAGGCTACCTACCACAGTTGGGCAAGCGGTGAAGGGAAAGGGTGAGATGGGAAGCTGTGGAGTTTAGTTAGTGCAGGTCTCACTAAGAAAGACGTAGAATAATGTTCGGCTTTGGTCAATGCCATGAAAGCATCAACAACCATTTTGCAAGATGGGGCATTTTCTATCAGCTAGATGGCTCTGATAGATACACCCTTGGAAATGTTTTTGCAAGTACCTCCGTTCCGATCCCGATATCTGGGAACCTGCGACATTGTTCCGATGGGATTTTTTCTTCTCCCCTTTGATGTATCGGAAGGGGTGTCTACGCCTAGCATTGTGCGCAAAGTAGGCCTCTAAACTAGGGTCCCGTAAAGTGTGAGAATGTCAGGGTATATTCTGCTCAGGATATAGAAATATCCCAACCCTCTCTAAGAGGGCAACGGATGGGTGTACTCCATCGAGGAGAGGCGCGTTTCAGTCAACGTATGCAGATACCCGAAAATTGCTAGTTGGGCAACACAGGTTCCTTAGGCATTTGAAAAGAGGGCGTTTATCTAGTAGGTGTCTCCTCTAACGCACTTACATTTGGATCCAAAACGTTTTTGCCTTTGTCCCTGGTCCATTAATCCACTAAAGGCGAAGCTTTTTATCCCAAAGACACTGTGTTCCCCAATACTGAAGACTTCTGGCACCATCCACGTATGACAAAATGAAGAAAGAGCTATCATTTAAGGAACCCACCAGTTAAATGAATGATTTATGTTCTTCAACTGGTTTGGTGATAAGGTAAAAGCGTATTCTGTTCTCCTTGTTCCATTGTTGGGGTCGCGTCCGATCCCGCTATGGTCCCCTATTGAACCGGTCACGCATAGAGGATACTGCCATAAAAATTAGAGCCCTTTAAAAAAAAACTGTCATAGCTGGGCTAGAAGGTGGTGAATATGCCAGGAGCCTGAATGTATGGCAAGCTTGGAATCTTGCTATACTTGATCTAGCCAAGAGCCAGAAAGAAAATAAAGGCGGTTGCCTGATCCGTGGGCGTGTTGCGGGAAGCTGCATGGCTTGAAAGCTCGTGTGACGGATAGATGCTTGTCAGCCCCCACAGTTTCGACTCAACAAGGCCTGAAATGGACACCTAGCGAAGGAGGTTGAAAATGGCAAACATGGGCAGACCTGGTTAAAGGATCAAGCAAAATACAGGGTATCAATAGCGTTGGATTAGGCCTCCACAAATATAGCTTGAAGCCTTATACCAAGCGGGAGAGCCTGAGATGGTGGTACGTAAAGCTTTCGGCCAGCTGACGACGGTTTAGCAAATCCCACATCCCCAGGACATTCCCCGGCAACTGTGCAACTCCACAAACACTCGACAGAATCTCCAGTTCTCCTGTATCTGACGTTAATATTAAGTTAATTATATGGCATATATGCGAGAACCTGCCAGACTTTTGATGATGTTTTCCGGTGCATCAAGCATATCAGAAAGAACTCACGCTCCATACGTAAAATACTTCGGAATTAGTTATACTTCTCCCGGCTCTGCTATATCAAGGAGCAAAGTAGCTTATCATCCCACGGGCCCTGAATATGAAACAGAATATATGTAAAACTGAGCATAATGATAGGACAAATACCCGCATTTCCGTCTCCAGGAGCCCATCATCTTCAGGGGCCGCGGGAAAGCCTGGCGCTCAACTGAACGGTTTGTTATGGCTCCTGTCTTGTGTTGCTTGAATAGTCAACGATAAAGCTATCCACGCGGCCGGTAAATGTCTGGCAGCAGCACTTTTCATAGTAAAGCTCCATCGGGGCGCGCTGTTGTTGGCGCTTTGGTGCTGAAGGAATCATCGTGTAGGTTGAAGTGAGGTTAAAAAAAAAACAACTAAGTTAAGGTCGACGCAGTCAGCACCACGAAAAAAGTAAAAAGACGACCAGCAGTACAACCGCGAGGGCGACGGCTTTATCACCTTCCACGGCCACAAACTAAGACCCCTTAAATTTTAAGAGCCTTCCGTCGGCGAGAATGGTTTCAAATGAAGATAATGGTCTAGATCTATCCTGGCTGTCATGCTGATAGCTAGCTTCGCAGGAAGACACAAGTCCCCTGAAAAGGGGCCGGGAGCTCCCCTTCGAGTAACGAAATATTGCAAAGTCGTACATTGAACGGGAAAATGTCGTTCTGTCTCTTCTGATGCCTGATGATGGGACCATGGACGTGGGGAGGATAAGGGGAGATATAGACATAGAATATGGACAAGTATGTTATGGAAAAGGTACCTCTATACCAGCGGAGGAATATTAACAGCTGAAGAATGTATCAAATGCATGCCATACAACCATGTGAGAAAAGATGCAGGAAATGGATAATGAAATAGTTAAATCGAGCCCTATCCCCGAACACCGGCCAGGGGCCCTCTTATTTTCCCCATGAGGTTGACTCCACGAATACCCCCCCAACAAATCAATGACCCGTACCCATTAAACTACAGACTTCTTAGTCCGAGAAGTCCTCGCTGGAAACTGCTGCATCTCCGTCTTCTTCACTGCTGTCGTCATCAAGGGCGTACACAGGCTTTTTGGCAGTTGTAGCTGCCCGACGTGCAGGTCTCGCCCTAGACGATGGTTTGACAGCTTCCTCGGGTTCCGAGTCGAGAATATCATTAGCCATGGCGTCGATATCGTCATCAGACATATCGTCCACTATTTTCTTGGCTTTGGCCTTTTTAGAAGCATAGACCTTTGCTGCAGGTGAGAGTTGAAGGGCCTTCTTCTCTTTCTCTGGCGCGGCAGCTACTGCTTTCTTTGGCCGGCCTCGAGCAGAAGTTGTTGAAGTCTTTGCAGCAGGTTTTGAAGTTGACTTGGAGCTGGAAGAAGCTTTAGCCTTTGCAGTCGATTTAGCAACAGGTTTAGGCTCATCTTCGATGTCATCTTCTGCATCTGAAAACACCTTGTTTTCTTTCGGCTTCACAAGTAGAGAGCGTCTTGGAGAGTTTTGAGGGATAAGTTTCGAGTAGTCAGTTTCATCTGCATCAAATTCCATCGTCTCCTTTGCCGGCTTTGCAGGAAGTTTCGAGCTTCCACCGGCCGGGCGAGAAGGTTCAGAGAAAAGAGTTGGCCCTGTGGAGACTGTGTTTGGCTTTTTCTTGTCTATCCCCTTGACCATGGCACTGACATCAAAGTCATCATCCTCTTCATCCTCAGATGTACTGAAACCATGGTACTTCTTAGGCTGCTGTTTGTTTCGAGCGCTGCGTTGCGTGGTGGGCTTAGGGATCATCTCGATATCCGAGTCATCATCAACCACCTTTGGTTTCTCTACAGGTGATGGTTCCCGCTTCGGGTTGTCAGTTCCCATAGAATCAATGTCCAAGAAATCTGCGTCACTTAGTCCCTTAGACACAGGCGCCGGCGCAGGCTTAGCTTTGGCTTCCTTTGCGGTTCCTCGCGATTTCGGCTTCGGCATAACTTCATCCTCAAAGTCATCCGAATCATCTGCACCATCGACACGGGATGTTGCCTTTGGCTTGGGCTTCGCTTTACTAAGGAAATCAAGTAGCCCGCCCTTGGGTTGAACGCGATTAACGGTTGCCTTCTTCCCCTTGGGCACATCGAAATCACTGTCATCACCCGAGCCCGCCTTGCGTTTTTTGGCAGCAGTAGCTCGGCTGCCAGTTTTGACCTTGGATGATAAGCGTCTGCCACGGCTAGCTATTTTCTTGCGGCGGTTGTCTTCGTCCTCAAGCTGGAATCTCCATTCGGAAATGAACTCGTCAAGGTCCTTCCTCCAGAGATCTTCCTTTGTTAGTTTGATCAGCGCATCAACTTCCATCTCCTTGTCTCCAATTTGGCGTCGCAGTTTGTCAACACGTTCCTGGGTCAGGGACCACAGAGGCATCTGTAGGATCAAAGGTTAGATTGAAAGCGTGATTAGTAGGGCGTGGTGGAACTTACGCTCAGAAGGTAATCATATGCATCAGAAGAAACGGCGGCGGTTGTGGTCTCCTCCTCTTCGTCTTCCTCTTCTTCAACATCACCAGCTTCCCCCGGTTCTGGAGTACCGACAACCTTTGGGAATGGCTTGAACCCCTTCTCCTGCAGCTCTTGAATGAGAACAGCTTTCTTCTTCTTTGAGATCACCAGTTTTCCATCTATAATCATCTGAACAAAGCGGGCTTGGTTGCTTAACTTGTCGAGCTGGGTTTGAAGTTCCGACAGGAGATATTGCTATAACTACCGTTAGAGACATAGAGGCAATAATTGTGAGACAAATATGTATGCTCCGTACCTTTCGTTTCTCATACAGTTTGATACGGACGGCATAAAAGGCCCGCAAAATGTCCTCTGGAGTTTCGTAGCGTGTAATACGCCCTTCAGCGTCAAAAGCAACCATGTTCGAAGTTGCTATTTGTTTAACAAGCTTGAACTTTTCCTCAAGGCCTTCCTCAAGGGCCTTCTTCATGTGTTTTTCTTCCATCTGAATGATGAAATGAACATTGGTGTGGGTGTTGTAGTCCTTGTAATCTTTAATAAATGAAGGGACCTTTTCAGCCTTGATGATTTCCTCAAGCTTGTCCTTGAAGTCTTGGGTCCAGGTACGGATAGGCAATTCGGTGATTTCTACTTCGTTGTCTGCAGTTTGTTTGATGATCCCACTGAACTTGTAACGATCTCCAGACCCAGTAACTTCACCTTTAAAACCGCGGAACCATGGCTTCATTGGAACAAGCTCCTCACCTACCATCAGCCGCTTGAGGTTGTCAACTACTTCTTCTGGGTTATAATTTGGGATTGAGGTGCTCCAGCCTGTTCCAATACCATCAGCGCCGTTGATGAGAATGAGTGGAACAACAGGAACGTAAGTTTCAGGCTCAATCACTTTTCCATCGTCAACGTTGTTCACCAATAACGGCTCATCAGCTGGATGGAATAATCGTCTCGCAAACGGCGAGAGACGTGTGTAAATATAACGAGCACTGGCACTGTCAGAACCACCTTGGAGACGACTTCCAAAGTTACCGCTAGGTTCCAAGCAATTGATGTTGTTTGACCCGACGAAGGTTTGAGCCAGACCAACAATAGTGGTATGCAAAGAGTTATCACCATGTTGATAAGCCGTCATACCGGAGACATAACCAGCAAGTTCGACAACCTTAATGTCCTTTCTGACATTGCGTTTGAACATAGTGTACAAAACCTTCCGCTGACCAGGTTTCAAGCCATCTACCACTGAGGGAATGGATCGAATGTTATCGGCCATACTAAAAAGAATAAGCTCTTTGTTGATGAAATCAGTATACGTGATTTGGTCGGTGGAATGGTCAAGGTATGTTCCTGGCTTGAATTGGCGAAGCCACTCCTTTCGTTCGTCGGCTTTCTTCTTAGAAAAAGCAAGCTCGATGAGCTCTGCCTCCTTATCCTGCAGTGTGTGAAACTGTTTCAGGTGCCTGTCCAAATCTTGGAAGTAAATTTGGGCGTCCTCTGTCGAACTAGTACCCAAACCTTTGTAGTACTTCTTTTGCCACTTCTTATCATGCGCATGAGCTTCCTTCCACTCCTCATATTCTGGAATGGTGAAGAAAGATTTGGAGTGAGTTGGATTTTTAGGATCTCCCTTCCAAACTTTAACAATAGGCGTGATGAATTCGATCAGGAAGCCGGGTATTTTCAAGAGAGTTGGGAATGCAACCTGAAGATAATTGATGAGCAAGCCCTTGATATGACTACCGTCATGATCCTGATCAGTCATAATCATCAAATGGCCATACCGGAGACCACGAGTATCAGTATATTCCTTTTTATGCTGTAAGCCAATGAAATTTTTGATGTTCTGGATTTCAGCATTCTTCGAGATTTGGTCTACAGAGGCATCTCGAACGTTGAGAAGTTTTCCTCGAAGTGGAAAGACTCCGAAAAGGTCAGGTCCCACAACTGCTCGGCCGGCCATAGCCAAACCCTTGGCGGAATCACCTTCAGTTAGGATGAGAGTACAGTGATGTCCATCTTTAGTGCCGGCCTTATTTGCATCTGTAAGCTTCGGGTTATTCATACGGGAACGGCGGTTTCCGTCCGTTTTCTTCAAAATTTGATCAGCTTTCTTTTCTGCAAAGTGGAGGATATCGTCCATGACACGGGTCTTCATGACCTTCTTCAAAAAGTCATCAGAAACAACACATTTGCTTCCGAATTGGCTTGGTCTGGTAGTCAATTGCTCTTTGGTTTGAGAAGTAAAGGCTGGATTGACAATCTGGGAATTGACGAAGAGGAAGATGTGGTTCTTGATCTGGGCAGCCTTGAGAGTTGCCCCGGTCTTGTTTTTCTTTTTCAGAGCGTCGGCAAGCTTGTTGCAGATTTGGTCACTGATGTAATTGACGTGCGTTCCACCAGATGTTGTTGCGATGGAATTGACAAAAGAAACCTGTTGAAAAGAGCCATCCGATACGGTGAATCCAATTTCCCAGCGCCGGTCCGGGCTTTCTGTAATTATATCATTTTTGTCAGAAGCCGAAGTCGGATCCTCTCCTCGCTCAGCCTTGATTGCTTTGGTGTACATTTCCATGTATTTTTTGAAAGACTTGATGGGGATCCTTGTGCCGTTTAATTTCACTGCTGTCCCGCAGGTGCCAGCCATGTCGTAGACTCTTCTTTTAACCAAGGCCTCGAAATCATCATCCATTCCGTCCATGCCGAACTTTGCAAAGTCAGGTTTGAATGTAACCTTGGTATAGTCGTCACCTTTGCATTCAGTAATCTTGGCCTTTCCCATAGTTGACATATTATTCGTCCATGTGAGTTTGAATTTCTTTTTCTGCTTAGAGTCAGCCGTTTCGACCGTGAATTCATTACTAAAAATATTACAGAGTTTTGCTCCGTAACCGTTTCGTCCGCCGGTGACTTTCTCTTGCATATCGTTGTAGTTCGATGAAGTCAACAAATGACCGAAAATAAGTTCAGGAATGTAGATTTGCTCTTTCTACAAAAGACTTAGCATTGCACTTCTAAAATATGTACTATAATCAAGGAGAGGAAAGTACATACCTTGTGTATCTCTACTGGAATACCACGACCGTTATTCCAGACGCTAATTTCACCAGCTTCCTTATCCAAGGTAACCCTGATCTCACTCATGTTGGGGTCATTTTGTTTGTTGTCCGCCGCGTTGACGAGGATTTCATCGAAGATTTTGTATAGACCAGGAACGAAAGAGACCTCTCTATACTCCATCAACTCTGTTGTTGAGTTATAAACCCACATGTGCTTCTCCGTTCGTTCAACAGAGCCGATATACGTGTCTGGGCGTTTGAGGATATGCTCTAATTGGGTGATCTAAACCGGCATTTAGTGACAAGAGGGTGTAGGATGGTTATATGATAGGGCTTACCTTCTGGTACTTCTCGGATGAGCCACCTCCCTCTACCGTTTCCGTGGCGAAAGACCCATTCTCCACATTAGCAAGAGGTTTTGAGGCAGCCTTCTTGGGAGCAGCTTTCTGCTTCTTAGACGCGTTAGGGGGAGTGCTGTCAAGAGCGTCTGCATCATCGGAGTCCGCCTCCTCCGCTACTGAGTCCAGCTCATCTTCGGGATCAGGTCGGGCAGTTTTCTTAGATGATGTGGCTTTTGATGTCGTCTTGGGTTTGAGAGTAGTTTGGGTTAGTTTTTTGGGGGCACCCTTTGCTTTGGGGGCGGCAGCGGCTTTCTTTGGGGCCGCCTTTGCCTTTGGTTTCTATCATGGACACCGTCAGCATTTGTAGCCAGCAAACGACAAACAAATTGAACACTTACCGGGGCAAAGTCGGAGCTGAAGCCGTCGCTCTCAAAATCGCTTTCGCTCGCCATCGCGCCGGTATTGTCTCAGCAGTGTCTCCAAGGGGCGTTCAGGGGGGGGGGATTGAGTAGCCGTGTCAAGCGTTCAGAACAGAGTAGGTCTGGCTATTGACCTCAGGCTCATTCGCTCTGCATGTCGCTCCAGGCAATAAACGAGTGACAGATATCGCAGATGTCGAGAAACTCGACCGTGGTTGTCCTTTTGTTGTCTTTTATGTTTTCTCCTTCGCGGCGGGAGTTAGGTAAGGTTGGCGGCCCTTCCAATAAAATTTTGGCGGACAAACATCGGACCGACAAATTCTTACCCGAATAGGAAATATATAAACACTTGGCGCCTCTATCGATAAACAATTGCGTTTTCTCTCTCTTTTACAGCTGGAAACGGACGGCGGTAAAACAGCAGCAGATTCACTCTCAGCAATTGCGGCATCAACCTCGAGCGACACCGCTTGCTGCATTGTTATTGTTAACTGTTGACTTCTTTTGCGCGGCATCATAAATCTTCACATGATGGCCCGGGCGGAAATGGCTTCCGGAGTAACTATTATCCGCATGACTAAGCGAGTCGCGTTGTTTTGATCCAACTTTCCCTTTTCGGAGGTGGAAAAACACATCGAAACATCCAAAGATCCAACTTCGACTTCGACTCCGACTTCGACTCCGACTTCCAAGGACAACGTCAACAGACAGACGGACAGTCGGCTTGGACACTTTACACAGCACATCTCAAGTTCCAGTCAGCCTCATGGAGTGTTTCGTACCTCGACGCAGCTGAGATTCCGTGTTCTCTGCACTTTCCGCCACCAAGAGCGGTTTGTTTACCCTCGTTTGACCTCCTCGATTAACTACGACTCGTTATCGGCCCATACCAGCTATCCCAACCACCACACTACAGATCAGCTATGGCGAGTGCTATAGCAAGGGCGCGTAAGCCCGTTGGCTCGAAGGAATGGATTGCCGAAGAAAAAGAGAACTGCAGGCAATTAGTGCAACAGGAACTGGACGAAGTTGAGTTCCCAGTGCGACATGAGATGGACTGGCTTAACGAGCATATGGCGGAGATATTCACCCGTGATCAGTTGTATGGCTTATACTCATGCTCGTCTTTCACATATGTTCTTAGATCTTGCTTCCCTGTCTAACCAGTTAAAGCAGCAGCGTTACCGAGCTATTCAAGACTCCTGGCAAAATGCGCGGCAAGACTCCCCGAACAGCAAGAAAGATTCTCAAGACGCCGCGAGAAGCGCGAGTAGTAAGTTACTCTGGATATATCGCATTCCTACATATCTCCAGCGATATTGTTACTGTGAAACAGCGCGCATTATTTCTAACATTGTCGTAGCCTTTGAGTGATATATTCTCCTCCGGACACAATGCTCGACACAGCTCCGGACCTACTAATCGATTTACAAACGAGATCTCGAAGCTTTTGACTAGCAATGAGAAGCTGCGATCGCCTCTTCCAAGCACACAGAATTCGAACCCGAATTACAATACCGACTCCGGCTACCATGGAATGCCGGATTCCCTCCCAACAGACACCAACGAACCAGATCATCAAATGGAGGTAGAAACAGCTACCCAAGTCATCGAGGACTCAACAATACTGCCCGTCGATGGAGGCCCTAAGAGCCCTGCCAATGTTCGTCGTATTACCGAAGACTCGTTTCACTCCGCGAGAGAAGTTGCACCAAGCAAGGAAAACACGGCGGAGCCAATGGAGTTCGAATATTCTCGCTATATCCCAAAGAACACAGCTTTGCCAAAGCAACATCCTCTCAGCACCTCTCCTCACCAGGAGAAACAGAACGAGAGCCAGAATCGCCCTCAGCCCTTGGCCTCGCCCCATCAACCAGAAGCTAAGGAGGATCTTGACGATCCTAATTTCGATGATATAGGCTCACCTTCAGATGGTCCTACTCCGGTTCGAGCACCAATTCGAAAAAGTAGTCTTACATTTGCATCCCTACCGGCAAGAGAGCCACTCACTACAAAGCGCAGCATGGGCGGACGAATGTCCAGGACTAGTCATATTGATCCCCCTAAGATGAACATGAGCATAGTTGGCCAGCCCGGCTACCTTGGGAGGCAGACTGGTGGGAACCGATTGACACAAATGCTCTTGGACAATGAGAAAAACAACAAGCCTCTGGAATCTAGTGACAAGGCCGGAACTGATGATTCGGCTGACAATGACCATGATTCTGATGCAGAAAATAAAGCCCCAAAACGATTGAACAAGTCATCAACACAGCTTTTACACGAGAAAATCAATATGCTAGGGAAGACTCAGGCCCCTCGTACCACCAAATCTATTGCTCCCGCTCCATCACTAGGTACACAGCAACTCAGCTATCCAGACCTTCCACCGCCTACTGCTGCCTCTTCAAATGATAATACACAGAACGCCTCTATTTCTAGGCCCTCGTCCGCCATGGAAGCTGCTCACGGCTCCCCTCAGAGATTACCACCGACACCAAACCATTTTACTTTTCCCGCTGATAAGTTCCAACCAGAGGCCCAAATTTATAGGGACACTCCTAGTCCTGCTTCAAGAGCGCCTTCAGCTCATCCCGTTTCACCTGAAAGGCGCTCGCCGGGCCCAAAATCATTCCGGCCAGGAGGCTTTTTCCACAGCAAATCTTCTTCTGTCCCTTCGTTTCCTATCTCCCCACGGCCTGGCACGGCTGGCTCCGCCCAGAAAGCACCATCTGTTGTGGATACCCCTGGCGAGTCCACTACACCGGCTGGCTCCCCTAAACGCTTCGATGGCCCATTAAGTGCATCTAAATCAAAGCTTCAATCCTTAATGAAGAGCGCCAGAGGACTTTTTGGCAGCAGCGCGAGCGTTTCTGCTACTGCCAAGTTGGAGACTCTTTCACCTACTTCGCAGCGCACCCAGGCTAGCACACAGAACCAGCCTCAAGCAACAGCTACTGTCCCACCAAGCCCAGCTAAAGCTCCTCGAACCCGTGGCTCTATTGAAAGGGAGCATAGACGCAAAGAACAAGAGTTAAAAGATCGCAAACAGATGGAAGAGCAGGAGCGAGCTAGGGAACGTGAGAAGCTACACCCAGAACCCACCAAGCCTGCAAATTTACCCTCCAAACCTCAAATCCTAGATAAAGTGGAGGTACCACAGCATTCCTCAGAAAACCTCCCTGCTCGAAGGGTAGAGCCAGTGCCCATGGCAGAACCTGCACGTCGTGAGCTTGAGCCCAGTACAGAAGAAGGACGGGGAGCAAACACTCATGCCACATCACAATCCCACCCGTTGCCCAATGAAGGTCGTAGGCCTGCAAAAGCCATTAGAGAAATGCGAAAGCCAAAACCACAGCCTGTCAACATACGCGTAGGAACTCTATCTTCACAGCGAATAAGGGCAGAATCGGCAACTCCAGCACCCCCTTCAACCCGTGAACCGACTGTCCAGCAAACGTCGGTTTCCAAAAAAGCTAGCAATGCCTCTCTTCTCACCACGGCATCTTCCAGTGGTAGCCTGAAGAGCTCTGCATCTTCTGCGTCGTCGAAATCAAAAGCTCTTCTAGCTGTGGAAAGAAAGAAGGAGCAGGTAAATGCTTCTAATACCATATTATCTTTATCTCATTTGATACTTACTTATCTGAACAGGAACAGCGAGAAGCCCAACGCAAGCTGGACCAGCGCCGTGAGGTCGATCGTAAGAGACTTGCGCAGCAAGAGGAAGCCAGCCGACAGCTACAACAAGATAAAGTCCGTCACGAGCGAGAGCAATCTGTTACCGACGATCCAAAGACGCTTGCAAAGAAACAAGCGATTGAGAAGCGGCGACTCGAGAATGCCAAAAGATTAGAGCAACAGCGCGGTCGACAACAGACTCCGTCAAATGATACCGTATGTGTGATTATCTACCCACTACCCATGTGTTGTTTGATGCCGCACTAACTCTGCATTAGAGCTCTGTTATACACAGCGAACGTTCAATTCTCAGCGAATCTCAGGGACCGGCACGACCTGGCTCAAGGTTAGGCAGTGTTCAGCCTCCGAGCCGACCACATAATTACCCACCACCAAACCCTGCAAAGCCTCCCAAGCGTGCACACGAGGAGCAAAACACCGTCCGACCCCCTGCTACAAAAGCCGGCAGTGTTCATCAACTTGACGGCAAGCGGAGGAAGACTGAAGAAGAGATTGTTGCTCCTGAACCCACCGCGGTTCGACCAGCTATGGCTCCTCCTATTCGTCAGTCCAACGCGTCAAAACTTAATAACTTCCCCAGTGTTTCCAAGTACCCAGCCGCTCCTCCTGTGAACTCGATGCAAGGCTGCCCCCCAATATTTAAGAACTCTGTCGGCGCACAGAAACCATTTCAAACCCTTCCTCATCAAACCCAGGGCAACCGGCCGGCCCATCCCTTGGAGATGGCAAAATATGCCAATGGAAAGATTCCCTTTGCGGAACCTAATAATGTTCCACCCCAGCCGAGCTCTGCTCATCTCAAAACGCCTGGTCAAAACAAACATGTCATACCTAAATCTTCTCCAGCCTATCCAAACGGCGAAAACATTAAACTTCCTGATATTCCTACTGACAGTGAAGACGAAGACTCCGATGCTGAGCCATGTCATGTCCCAGACTGGGCCAAGGAAGAAAACCTCCATAACATTCTTGTTCAGCAAGAAAGCCAGGATGGGGAGATGGTCTTCGGCCCATCTGCTCCCCTGCGGATGGAAGAGATCTTCAAAGGCAATAAGGAGAGATTACGCAAGTTCCGTGATCGTACTAGCAGTGCGAATTGGAACGGTCCGGACGGCTTGACACAGGATGAAATTAAGTGGGACATGGCTGAAAGAGAAAAATTGAAGAACAACGGCGGCTGGGTCTTCAGCCCTCATTGAAACCACACCAGTCTGCTTTCATAGGGACGAGTTATTTACATATTTTCATTTCGGGATAATAATATCAACACGCGGTTGGATGAGGGTCCAGCGGCATATTTTCCAGTGTTGATTTGATAATTGGAGTATCAGACACTCCATTTTGATTGTTTTGTTATATTGCTAATACATGGCGAGGGGGCTTTGACTCTACTTCTCTATACTTGTTTTGTACTTTTTTGAATGTGTGGAGTTTAGATTTTGATTGCATACCTATATGGTTTTTACTACATATTAGCCTGCTGCGGAGTTTGTGGTTTAAATGGCATGGCAAATCAATATGGCTTTTTGTGTTCGTGGAATTATGGTTACAGATTATTACATTAGGGAGGTTTGACATATGCATCTTGAACCTATAAAAGTCCCAATTCCTACAGGTATCAAATCAAACAAAGACCCCAGAGGACGTTGTTAGTCTCTAGTAATATCCGGTAAACCTAGTAAACCAACATTCGGTTGCACTCATACATTGTCCCATAGTTATAGCCCAGACCAATCAATCTAGAAGTAATCCAAAGATATAAACCCAATAATAAGAATGAAGACAAAAAAAGAAAGCTTTTTATGGCATAATGTTACAAGATTCTCACTCATCTTCCTCAGGCTCTACATCGCCTATTTCGACATCTCTATCTTCCATCATAGCATCAGCATTGGGGTTATTTGTATCATACGTGTCTCGGCGTTTTCTGTCAGGGGTATGGCTGATTGTCCTCCATCCTAAGACTGAAGTAGGATCTTTGACATATTCAGACATTGGGAACTAGATATGGTATATGTTAGTGCTGCCTTTGTGTTTAACTTAATAGTCAGATATAGATATGGATTCAACGTACGTAGTGGTCGTTCTTCTTCATTGTAACAACCCATGGCACGTTATCGAATGTGACAGCGCGCAAACGGAAGTATGTATTGTTCGGGATCATGTTGACTTGCTGAATAAATGAGTCCAGATCCGGTGTCTTTACACCATTGACAGCTGTGATGAAGTTGGTTGGTGACAAGCCATATTGATAGGCAGGTGACCCGCGGCTCTAAGGACAGGTACAGACATTAGTTTGATATGTAGACGAACAGAAAGCTAAAACGAGAGGTCATACCCTTGCGCTGACATATACGTCGGAGTGCAGTTTAGATATTTGCTGTCTGACGGCGTGGTGGGGTTTCTGCAAGACTGCTCCGCAGAAGATAAGGGCTCTGTCGGTCTCAAGGTCCTCTGTTGGGACGGTTTTGATTTGTATCTTCATCTCTTCGCCGTTACGCACGATGAGAGCGTCTAGCGACTCTTGATCGTACATAGCGTCAAAGTCCGAGACGCGAGTGACAAGTTTGTCATTCAGTGTAAGAATAATGTCTCCTTCCTCCAGTGGCCTCGTATCCGTCGACGAAGGAGAAGCACAATCTACTTTTCGTACCATGAATAGCTCATGACGCGCTGGGTTAGCGATGGCAACCTTGCGAATCCATTCTTCAGATACGCCCATGACGCGAGCCTGGCTCATCTGGATAACGTAGGTCTCCATGTCGAGGATTCGAAGTTTGGGGATGGCACCGCTTTGGATCTGAGAAAGGACTGGGAGGAGAGATGGTGTAGCGAGACCAAGATGATACTCAACATCTTTGTGAGAGCTTTCAGTTCGTTCACCCAGGTAGTTGAGCCAGAGAGCCTCGACGACGCCATCTTCTCCTAACAGAACACCGCTGGTGCACTGGGTGCTGAGTCCTGTATCGACAGTGATAGCATCCAGGTTGATAGCACGGTATCGTGGAGCAGCGGCATTGGGCGGGATTGCAACAGTGGTTATATCTGTGACAGTCGTGGCCGTTACAGCAATACGGAAGTTCTGGTTGAAGCCAACGAATAGGGTTCCAGCACCCTGCTGCATGTATTCTGTGCTCAATTTGGCGGATTTGACGGGAGCCTGAACAAGGCTGGGGTCATACTGGATGACCGTATAGTTCTGAAGCGGGTGCATGAAAACAACCTTGCCTCTAACTATGATGGAATCAGCGACTGTGATGTTAATGTCACAGAGATCAAATGGAATGATGGCTCGAGAAATAATGACAAGCCCCTTTTCAGCGTCGATGACCAGACCGAAACCATGAGTCCGGGCTTGTGGGAACCCATCGAGCCTGACAGGCATGGTACAAGATACGCGGACAAAGCTGCGAACAATATCGTTGGCAGCAGCGTGCTTGACACCATTGAGATGGATAAAGTCTGCACGTCTGGGAACAGGAGGTTCTGCAGGCAAAGGATCAGCCAAGTCAGTGAAATCCCAGAGACCAGTAGCATCGTTTCTTTCGGCAAGCCTCATCTGAGGGTGCCAATGGCGATCTATATGCACGACGCTGGTCCCTCTCGTGTGAAGATCACGGATATGTTTGTATGATAGGACCACTCTCGCACGATCTAACAAAGTCAGTATAAAAAAAATAAAAAATAAAAAATACATCAAAATATCATACCAGGTATGGTCTTCATAACTTGGATGAATTCATCCAAGTTCTTGGTCGGCCTCTTGTCAATGGCATCAATAATCCAGCCGGAAAAGGCGTTTTCCAGCTTAAACGAACCGGCGGCTTCGCAGACGTAGACTCCACGGCAAGGAATGGAATACAGCCTTGCCTGCTGGTACGATAAGTCGTGGAAGATGGCTCCAGCAACGCTGACATAGCGTGAAGGAGTAATGCCATGAAGGTCCTGTACCTGACACTTGACCTCGAGATCCTCGCCGCCTCGTTGTACCAACAAAGTGACGTCCTGTCCTATAGAAGAGTCCAGGATGGCATCTAGCTTGACAAACTGAGTGAGGAGATCTCCATTGACCTTGACCAGGACGTCGCCTTCCTGCAGTTTACCATCTCCGGGGCCCTCTGGAAGCACGATCTCAGCAACAAGCATGCCGGTCTCCTTGGGTGCAGCTGACCGTACAGCAGCCTCCCATTCCGGAGACAGGCCAAGTCTTCGACACTCGTCAAACGGCTTGATGATCCATTGGGTCTGTATGGTACCGCGGGTCACTGGCTGGCCGTTTTGGATGCACTGCAACGCGCGAAGGGGCCGGTCAAGAGGCAGGAAATAATCCGTGGCAGCGCCGTCTGCACGTCCACCGGCCTGTAAAGCAATCGCGTAGCCATCAATATTGACGACAGGACTGCCTGAGCTCCCACCACTGGCTGCAGCAGCTGCCTGGATGTAGTTTGTGTTGAAATCGCTGTACCCTTCACCATACTCCGGGGCGTTTCGATCCAGCCGACTGATGACGCCGGACAGAATGCTCAGCTTCTCTCCTGCGTCGTTTCCTACCACTCTGATCTCCACGCCTACTTTGGCTGAGTCAGGCCGTAGCTTCAGCTCGGTCAGGGGCATATATTTGATTGCGGCAGGGTCGAATTTCAGGATACCAAAGTCGTGGACGGGGTCTCGATATATTGGCTTCACATCACACTGCAAACAAACAAATTTAGCATTCTTTCCAGTAATAATGACCAAAAAAATAAAAATAAAGGGCAAAAGACCCTACCTCTTCATGGTTATCGAAGATGCAGTATCCCCAAAAGGGCCCGGCGCAGACCACATGCCTGTTGGTCATGATATAGCCGTTCTTCGCATCGACCACGAACCCCGTTGCCTGGCTGGCCATGGACAGGTCCGTATCAAACGAAGCCGTCTGGCAGAAGTGAATCGAGACCACGCACCGCACGACCTTCTCGATGGTCTCCTGCCACTCTGCCGAGTCTGTCTGCACCTGGCTGACGGGCAGCATGGCTCTCGCCGCGGCCTCGGGGTCTGTCTCTGCCTCGTCGTAGGCGTACATCGTCACATCTCCGGACGGCTGGCGGTCCTCGGAGGGCGTATGGCTCGCGGCAGCAGCAGCAGCGGTATCTGGCCTGAAGTGTTTGGCAGAGGGCAGGGACATGGCGCTGCCCGAGTGCTTTCGTTTGGCGCTGCCGTTCATCTCCATGGCGGCGGTCGTTGACGGCGACGGCGTAGATTCAAAACAAGGCCGTCTTCTTCGTCCTTGCGTCCCCTTTCCGTGTCTCCTTTTCGTTTGTAACGATCTCCTTCTTCAGCTGGTTATCGTTCAACGGCGGTGGTTTGGTCGGCGGTTCGTGGTAGTTATCTAACTATAGCTTTTTTTTTTTCTTATTCTTCTCGTCTTTAGTTAACTGGCTCGGTAGCAGGCGACAGGCTGAGCACAAACAAAAGCCCCCTGCGGTTTGCTGCGAGGGCTGAGCGGTTGGCAAAAGGAGCCAGGAGGAATGGATACAGGGCAGAGGCAGAAGCGAGATAGTTAGTTGGCGCTGGCAGCGGCTTATCAGGTTCGGCTGGCGATAAAATCCATCACTAACTAGTTATTTATAAGTTGCCTTTCGACTGAGTTCATCCGAGGATGCAGCAAGTCATCTGCGCAGAGTCAGGCGATGCCCCTTTTCTGACCGCTGCGAATGTTTTATATTAGTTGGCGTGTTTACTGCGTCGATTAGGAGCCGGGGAGTCCATGTCTGTCGGTGTTTCTGGTGCCTCTGCGGCTTCACTGCTGCTGCTGTTGGGAGTCACAGCCAGAGTTGGTAGAGAAAGGCACAGGCTGTTCAATTTACTCCCGATAGAAGAGGCAGAAGTGCGAGGCGGAGTTCTATAGTACAAGAGGCGGGATTATATATTCCAAGTTCGTCTGATTTTTTTTATTATCTTCTCTCTAGATATACATATAACCAACACATTCCATGCTTTAAGTCAAGGCCGCCCGAGGGGGGGGCCCATGGACGTTTGTCCTTTGTATATAATACACTGTTGTAGTCGACACGTTATAGATCTCCCCCGAACATCGTCAGTCAGTTAGTTCTATTCTGGACGTCTCATGTCATTGCATGGTTGGCACTATGGGAGCTCATTCAGAGGGCGCAAGATCCTTGAGCAGGGAGAGTCTCGACAGAGGCTCCCACCAGAGACCCCCGGGCATGTCATATAATCGGATAGGGGGGAGGTTATATATACTCCCAGTGTAGTCTCTGGAGCCTGCTCTGATGCACCACAAGGGTCGCCTTACGAGACATGGGATAAGAGTTGAGTCTGAACATTTCATTCTGGACCTAGAAGGGGAGCGTCTCATCCAGCAGCGGAGCCGGGATAGGAAAAGTCGGGCTGTTGAATCATCTGAATCTGGCCCTGGCGCTGCCGGTAGAGCTGCTGCTGCTGCTGCTGCTGTTGCTGCTGGGGGGTCATTGGACTACCTATGCCAGTTTGTGGCATTGGTGTCGGCACAGGGGCAGTAGTGGTAGTGGTAGTGGCGGCGGCGGTGGTGGTGGTGCCGCCAGGGGTGGTGGTAGCGGTGAAAAGCTCGTTGAGAGACGTGTAGAGCTGGTTGAGCGAGGGGAGATGCGGTGGTGGTGTCATGATAGCGGGAGTCTGGGGCCCGGTGGCACCAGTCTTCTTTGCGCGGTCTGCCACCGTTGCGAGGTAGGCGAGGTTTGCCTGAAGCCGGCGCATGCAGTCAACATATTCCTGCGACGGCTTTCCCGCGGGCGCAACCGCCTTTGCGCTATCGGACCCATTGCTTGACTTTTGGGCGTCCTGGGGTGACGACGGGGAGCCTGTGGTACTGGGCTGGTTCGAAGCAGGCCCGGCCTTGCCGCTAGCCTGTAGGTTGACCACTTCCTGTAATAGAGCCGAATTGATGTCCAAAAGAATAGTGACACGGGCACGCTCGCGGGCGGCTGCCTGTGGTGAAAGAGTGCTGCTGGGTGTCTGGTAAACGGGTGAGGCCTGGGATGGAGCCTGCATCTGGGCCGGTGCCTGTGATGTGGGACGGTTTGGGGTCGAATACATGGCCTTGGAGGACGGCATAGCCGTCGTCATGCCGCCCTGGGCCTGAGGGTCAGCAGAGGGCGAGCGGGTGGATATATCATCCATTACCGGCTGGGGATGCGCGGTCTGTGGTATAGAACTGGGCATGATCGGGTTTGTTGTGAATGGTTGAGTGGTAAAGGGAACTATACAGCATAGATTAGCCTTTTAGCATAAACCAAAAAAATAAAAAATAAAAAAATAAAAATATGAAAAAAATAAAAATAAAAACAAAACAAAACAAGTACCCTGATATGAGGAGAGGTAACGATAGAACAGGGAAGTGTCATTGAGGAGATAATCCCCAAGGATATGAGGCACGTCCTTGACGCTGCACCACACACACACACAAGCCTATCCACCCATCCACACCCACCGCCTGCTGGTCGGACAAGAATACACAACCACGGCGAGGATCTGCTAGGAACAGCAGGGTTGGAGTGGGCCAGGGCCACCAACCAAGAGCGGACAGCACAAGGCAGACGGAAGATATAATAATGACCATAAAAAAAACGGATGGGAGATTCTCTGGGGGGGTTGGGAAGGTCGAGCTGCCTACATACCGTGAGACATGGGAGTAGCAGAAGCCATCATGGGAGCTACGCTGCCAGCAACAAGATGCTGGGGAACGATCTGAGGCTGCTGCGGGAGATGGCCTGGCTGCGGCTGCGGCTGAAGCTGCTGCTGCGGTTGTTGTTGTTGTTGGTGCGGTTGGTGCTGTTGGTGCGGCTGCTGCTGCTGCTGCTGGAGATGCTGCTGGAGCTGGGGATGCTGCTGCTGCGGTTGAAAGGACGCAGGCGGCTGGGGGTAGGCGCTTGGATTCTGGTAATACGGCGGTATATGGTGAGCAGCTCCAGGCAGGGGCTGCTGGTGCTGCTGCTGGGCGGCCTGGAAGTAGGCGACCGACGCGTGGGGGCCGACGACGGACGAGGAGACGGGCAGCTGGTGCGCCTGGAGCTGCTGCTGGTGAAGCTGCTGCTGGAGATGCTGTTGCTGCTGCTGCTGGACATGCTGCTGCTGCTGCAGAGGGTGGTGGTAGGCCATGGGCGGCTGGTTCATGGCTGGCTGTCGAGGCTCGCGCTGGGCCGGCGAGTCCACGGCAGGCAATAAGGCAAGCTTCGAGGGCGAAGGGCGAGGCCGGCGGGAAAGAGACGGCGGCAGCGGCAGAGTCGGGTCGGTCTTCGCAGTGCGCGTGGAGGAGAGCGTCTCGAGTCAGCGCTGCTGCAGGCTGGGACTTGCTGGACGTTGACTGGGCGGCTGGCGAGGTCGAGGTTTGGCCCCCTGGCTGGCGGTGGACTTTTGGGCGGCTGGCGTATCAGCAGCGCCAGAGCATCGCGGGCGGGCGATCAACGAGAGACGTCGTCCTGCTTCTTCGGGGCTCTTTCTTCCTCTCTTTCTTCCTTGCTGGACTTCCCGTCCGTCTCGCTCGGCCTTTTTGCTTCTGCTTCTTCTTCTTCTTCTGCTTCTGCTTCTTCTTGCTGGCGTTTTTCTTCCTCGTCGTCGTCGCGGAAATTCGACTTTTTTTTTCCTCCCAGGTCAAGTCACGTGTTTAACTCGAGGCACGTGATGACATGACTAAGACAAGCTCTAGATGCGGTTAGATAGTCACGTGTTAATGACTTATATAAGCAGGGTGAGAGGTCAGGATAAAGTTCGCCCTATTCCCTGTTCGTCCAGCTGCCGCCGTTTTGGGTTTGGCTCGCCCGCCGACCCACACCCGCCGCTATCAAAGTCTATCGAGCTCGCTCAAGATGCGAGCGAGAATATCAGACTACATAGGCCGTTACAGTGGCATGCTGCAACAGGTCTACAAGAAAGAAGGAGAGAAGAACGCTTTGCATTTCCGTTTGATCGCAATCTCGCAGTTGATCTTTTCTTTCAATGTATGGAATGCCTATACCACTCGAGAGTAAATCCGAGTTGCTCTGGCTCTCCTGATGAAAGCATACGAAGAAGTCCGCGCTTCTCCAGGTCCTGGCAGAATGTCCTTTTGGAAGAGATATCCTCCAAGTCGTTTTGGCGGCTTTCACGGCTACAGCCATCCAGTTCTTCACCATTAGTTATTTCGGCTTCGGTCTCTCTGCCGTTGTTTCTTCCAAGGAACGTCTCTGTGCATGCGGCCAAGTCTGCGATCGTGGCATAACCGTTGTGCCAACACTTGTTGATGATCTCGTCAATTAACGGATCATCACCATCTAGCTTCGGGAATTCCATGTTCTGCAATAGTTCCACAACTTTGCGCCCGTGCTCCTTAGGATCCTCAGTAAGACATTGATCATCGTAAACCTCAAAGCCATAGTTTATAAAGTAGTATAACGAGCCTAGGGCGAATTGTTCGGTTCGACAACCTAAGAAACCAGAACTCCCACATGATCCTTGGTCCTGTTCATTACTATTGAGTATTCTTCCATATGGGGCCATACAGGTTTCAAAATCAGTCCCAAATTCTGCAGTACAATCAAAATCCGAAAGTTTTAATCGGTCGCGATCAATCAAAATATTTTCGGGTCGTAGATCACCATGGGCGAGATTAAGCGATTCCAGAAAGGCAACGGCCTGAGCGAGGTCGTTCATCCATTCTTTTCGGAGGGGTAGAGGCTCCAGTTTCTCCACTTTAGTAACCACATAAGATTGCGGGTCTTGAGTATGATTATTTTGTATCCTAGAACAGAGGGTGACATCTTATAAGCCGGTTAGTCGGGACAATTATAAGCGCTAATATGGACCATTATACCTCTCATGTACTCAAGGAAAATGCCGTTATCCGTATAGAAGAAACACTGCACTATCGAAGGGCATATCGGACGCTGAGAAAGAATCTCATATATCTTGAGTTCATTCTGAAATTGCTCTCTTTCAAAGTCGCCAGATTTCGGGATCTTCACCACGATGCGAGGGTGGACCTCGTAGACAAACGAGATGCCCCCTTTCCAGATCCAGTGCACCTCAGGGAACTGCTTCCGGATACTCATATTAATGATATCATGTAGCAAGTGGGACGAGAATGTGCAGTAAAAGCATTCATGCGTACGTATGGGGAGGTTAGTAGAGAGGAGAAAAGGATATACAGGCAGGCTGGGTTAGTGAGCTTGCTCGCGAAATTGCCCTCTACGTCGGAATGTTACTTGTCGACTTGCCAAGGCTTTTCGAATGAGGCGCAAGGGCCGACGGGAGCAGCGGGGGACCCACCAGCCCGAAGACCAGAGACTGGAGCGTCACTATATCTCGTCTTCCATTTTAGCTTGTCAATGGGCCAGATTTTGTAGAACAACCTAACTGTATCTTGGTATAAGTTTGTCATTTAAATTTAGAATGTGCCCCTTTTCCAACGGCCCAGGAAGGGGCGTATTCTAAATTTAAATGACAGAGTGGAGATTCGAAGTCGCTGGTAGTTTAACTGTGCATGTCCGGGGTAGTTGAGAGAAATACAATTAGCCTCCAGCCGCATCCGATAATGCTGAACTCTGAATAGAGATATCTCCGCGACTGGTGCAAAGGGGTAAGTATCCTTGCCCAAGGTTATGTGGTTTGTAGATCGTTATACCCATGCAGAGGGGCGAAGCCAATCCCCCTGGTTGCGATTGATGGCTGAGTCGACATGGCATGCATAACGAGCCGTGAGCGTGGAAGATTAAACCCCGAGCAGGGGTGGCTGGATCGAAAAACACTCTTAAATATATTTCTTTCTTTCGATATAATCCCTGCACATAATCTGGGGTGTGGAGAGGCGGTCTTATACTTTCCTGTAATAGGCCACTACCCCTTGACAACCCCGAGTACTGTCTCAACCACATTTTCATCTGTAGTCGGGCGTGCTCATCTGCAGGTCTTACCCTTCGGAGTTGGCACAAGCACTCAAGCGAGGCACAATATGATATCCCTTGCTAGTACTTTGTCCGTTGACTGAAATATGATATATAATGTAGCGTAATGCGTTTCTCGTGGGCAGATATAGCCAACATCTACCTTCAAGTATCCAGTACGGGTAGTTCCCCCTTTATTTTTTATTTTATTTTATTTTATTTATTTATTTGTTGAAATCACTCCTGATCAACCTAGTAGGGTTAAGAAAATATGAGCGGAAACGACGTTGTTTCTGGGAATGAAGTAGCACATCATGAACCGGGCCAGGAGAAGAAACCGCTCGTGATTTTGAGCGACTCCGAGAAGGAGATCGTCGAACTTCAGCTGAACGGCCTGCCAACGGCAATAGATGCCCAAAGCCTCTGGTCATACACCACAGCCTGGGACAAGACCATCATCATTGTCAGTGTGGCCGCCGCCATTCTTGGTGGTGCTTCGAACCCCTTGCTAACAGTAAGTCACTACACGCCTGTTAGAAAGTGATAACTTCTAATGAGACTGCAGGTAGTCTATGGATTGGCTGTGGGTTCGTTCGCGGATAGATCCAACGGCGTGACCTCCATTCCGGAATTGTCTGCAGCAGTGGCTAAGGTCTGCCTATATTGGGTTTATCTCGGAATTGCCATGTTCTTCTTCATATATATCACGACCGTTGGATTCTATTACGTCGGTGAACGCGTTGTGATGCGCCTACGCTATGCCTATCTCCGGACAATCCTTCAACAAAATATGGCATTTTTCGACACTCTCGGCGCCGGCGACGTCACAACGCGTATTACCTCGGATATGAATCTCATCCAAGAAGGTATCACCAGCAAAGTGTCCATGGGCCTCATTGCAGTAGCAACGTTCTGCTCAGCTTATACCATCACATACATCCAGTACTGGAAGCTTGGCCTTATCATGACATCGACCGTGGTTGTGATGTTGCTCACTGGAACTGCTGGAGGTATCCTGGCCGTCAAAAATTCTAAGTCAAGTATGACCCTATATAATAGTGGTTCTAATCTGGCTGAGGAGAGCATCGGGTCAATAAGGCATGTGACTGCGTTCGGTATCCAGAATGCTCTTGCAGATAAGTATCTCAGCTTTTTAAGGCAGGGAGAAAAGCCTGGTATCAAAGCAAGACTGGCTATCTCTTTCATGATTTCTTTTATGAATGGCCTTCCTTTCCTCTCTTACGGTCTCTGCTTCTGGCAAAGCGGGAGGTATATTATATCAGGGCACATGGGTCCGGGGGCTGCTGTAACTGCTACAATGGCCATTGTTATTGGAGGCTTCTCGATAGGAAGGGTTGCACCAAGTCTCCAGTCTTTCATGTCTAGCACAGCAAGTGCTAGTATGATCATTCGTTCTATGCAACGCGCATCCCCTGAGGATCCCTTATCGACAGAGGGGGAAAGACCTGAGGGAATAAAGGGTGAAGTCTCCTTTAATGACGTTAGCCTGGTCTACCCATCAAGACAAGATGTTGCTGTCCTTAAACGTGTCTGCCTAACGATGCCGGCAGGGAAAACAACAGCAATTGTGGGACCAACTGGATCCGGAAAGAGCAGTATTGTTGGCCTGGTTGAGCGCTTTTATAGACCAACTAGAGGCCATATCACTCTTGATGGACACAATATTCAAGATCTCAACTTACGGTGGCTGCGCAGCCAACTGGCCTATGTAGGCCAAGAGCCAATCCTATTTAATACCACTATTCAGGAGAATATTGGTCATGGATTGGCTTACCTTAACGATGCCGCTCGCTCATCCAGGGATCTCAAAGCTGCCGTTATTGAGGCTGCAAAGGATGCAAACGCACATGATTTCATCATGGCACTGCCCAAAGGCTACGAAACTGTGGTTGGCGAAAAGGGTCTGCAGTTATCTGGAGGGCAACGGTAGCGAATTGCTATTGCCCGAGCCTTGATTCGTGATCCGACCGTACTCATACTTGACGAAGCTACTTCCGCCCTCGATAGTCGAGCTGAGAAATTAGTGCAAAAAGCATTGACAAAGGCCGCCAAGGGCAGAACCACTATAGTAATTGCCCATCGACTATCGACTATACGTTCGGCAGACAATATTGTTGTCCTGTCTGCGGGAGAGATTGTAGAGCAGGGGAATCACGATAGTCTGATGGCGAACCAAGGGCTTTATGCGAACCTTGTCAACGGACAACAACTGACAGAAGAGAAGACAGACGAAGATGACGATGCTCTCATTGAAAATGCGAGTACTTCTTCGTGGTTTGTGGACGAGAAATCCACTGCCAAAGAATTGCCAGAGATTGTTGTAGAGAAGACTGATTCAAAACAGCTCGACAAACGACTATCCTTCTGGGACCTTCTTCGTTTGATGGATAAGCTAAACCGGCCAGAGCGTATGCTAATTCTTTTGGGCCTTGTCGGCTGTGTATTCGCGGGACTAGGAACTCCAGTGTGCGTATTCCCTTGATATCTGCGGGTTCCAACCAACCCTTTTTGCTAACGCGAAATGGATAACTTCAGGCAGGCCATTTTCTTTGCAAAGCTAATCGAGGCCGTATCCGTTCCAGCGTCTCAATACAATAAGCTTCGCTCCGAAACCAGCTTCTGGGCTCTGATGTATCTTATGCTTGGTATCGTTGCTATCATATCGTGGTTTGGCCAAGGTGCTTGCTTTGCCTTCTCGTCAGAACGACTCATCCGCAGAGCGAAGGACACAACTTTCCGCTCCATTCTACGCCAGGAGGTCTCCTTCTTTGACGAGAGGTCGACAGGAGACCTAACAACAATACTGTCGCAGGACACCACTCATCTAGGTGGGCTGGATGGAGCTGTGCTAGGCTCCATGATAACTTTCACAGTGACCATCATCGGTGGACTTGCGCTCTCTGTTGCAATTGGCTGGAAGCTGGGTCTCGTGTGTGCCGCCTTGATACCCATTACGGTTGGAAGTGGGTATGTCCGATTGATAATTCTTAGTTTGTTTGACCGGAAAGTACGACAGACTCAAGCCGAGTCTGCAGCTTATGCCAATGAAGCTGTGAGAGCAATTCGTACTGTGGCAAGTCTGGGACTTGAGAATGAGGTGCTGCAGCGTTACCGTGCTATCCTGGACCGTGATGCGGCGGCATCGCTCCGCTCAATCTTGCAAGCTTCGGTGCTGTTCGCCCTATCTCAGTCTCTGCTTATGCCAACGGGAGCTTTGGTTTTCTGGTATAGCAGTACGCTCCTGGCAACTGGAGAGTATACGTTAACACAGTGCTTCATCTGCTTTTCTGCACTCGTCACTGGCGCCCAGACAGCTGGTGCCGTATTCAACTTTGCCCCTGATATGAGCAAAGCTATGCAGGCAGGGCGACACCTTCGTAACTTGTTTGAGCGTGTACCCCCTATCGACAGCTATAGTACCGAGGGCCGGTTATTGCCAGCAGAAGCGTGCCGTGGTGCCATCGAAATTCAGGACGTGAGTTACCGTTACCCGCAGCGTCCAGAGCGAGTTGTACTGGAAAATTTCTCTCTCTCCATCAAACCAGGCCAATTCGTTGCACTAGTGGGTCCAAGTGGGTGCGGCAAATCAACCGTTCTGTCCCTCCTGGAGCGCTTCTTCGACCCGGAAACTGGACAGATCCAGGTCGATGGATCTAGCGTCACGGGGTTAAATATCTCTCAGTACAGAAGCTGTATTGCGATGGTTGGACAAGAGCCAGTTGTATACTCTGGCACTATCCGCGAAAACTTGGTGTTAGGAGCTGCGGAGGGAGTGACGGACGGAGCTATCGTCCAGGCTTGTAGGGATGCAAACATATACGAGTTCATCTCATCGCTTCCGTAAGTGAACTTCTTGTTCTTTCCCGTTCTACATACCCAGAACCTGTTCAGTCTAACTTTAGTCTCACGCATGTAGGGATGGGTTTGCAACTGTGGTCGGTGCCCAGGGCAGTATGTTAAGCGGAGGCCAAAAACAGCGAGTGGCTATTGCGCGAGCACTCCTCCGCAACCCTAAGATACTGCTGTTAGATGAGGCGACGTCAGCGCTGGATTGGCAGTCAGAACGGATAGTGCAGGAGGCCCTAGATAGAGCAGCCAAGGGTCGTACCACCATCTCGGTTGCCCACAGGCTGAGTACTATCAAGCGAGCCGACCTAATCTGCGTCATGGACCAGGGTAAGCTAGTCGAAAAGGGCACCCATGAGCAGCTGATGGCAAAGAGGGAGATGTATTACGATCTCGTCCAGGCCCAGAATCTCGATACAGTTTCTTGAGCCCGTAAGCCGTAAGTATGGCACTGCCTCAGGTGTATCTGCTCTTGCAGGGTTTTCTTCTGTCTTTTTCTTATAAACGTAGTTAACTTATCCTTTTGCCGTTGAATAATGAGACCTCCCAGCGAGTTTTTGGGCCGACAACATCATCGCCCGGGGTATCAGTGAAACATCGATAACTAGTGTTGATATTCAAACAAGTATACAGTGTACAAGAGAGTGGATATAATATAGTATGCACACTATAGAATATCCACTTCAGCTCGCCTTAATTCCATCAATAATAATTAATCAATTAACAATTATTTGTTTGTCGTCGTCGTCGCCGTTTGTCTTCTTCTTTTTCTTCGTCTGTCGTGGAAATAAAGCCAAGAAACCTTAAGTTGGATCGCTCAGACCAGGTCGCGTGACTCTCACGTGATTTGTAATTAAGGTTCATACCTCGGCCGAGATTTGAGTTTCCTCTCATTTCATTATTAATCACGTCTTTTGCCCAATGAAAAGCAGAGAAACTTTTATGTTCGGTCTGTTCCATCCATTGGCTGATTAAGCAAAATAACAATAAAATCAGCCAATAAGAGCTCGCTCTCACTGCCCAACCCTTTCCTTATCTTCAGCATTTTATTGCTCCGGCAAGCGAAACGAGAGACACCAGGACAGGCAGACTTGAAGCAGCGATAGAACTGGATATGAAAGCTGTTAAGGATCCATTTGTTGGCGTCGCATGTTATCTAGCGGACTCCACGTAGTGCGAGTGTAGTTAGTTACATTCCCTAGTTAAACCCGTGGGGGCGGGAATCCAACGTCTGCATTATTAGGAACTGTTGGATCAGGCTGAACCAGCTGACCAGGGGTATTGTGTTCTGCGGCTGGAATTAGTTATTGTGCTATCCATATAAATATGTCAGTCCCAGCTCCTAGCTAAACCAGCTGGTTGCATCTGTAATCTTTCTACGCACGCAATGACGCTTCAGTTATTTTGCATTGCGTGTCTTTGTGAGCACATCGCTATGCGGACCTTGCTCTAGATAATTAGAGCTACCTACATCCAACTCCCGAGGCCCGGAAACACAGAGCACTGGCCAGACGGGGGTTGAGCTGGGAGTTACACCACAGCTACCTAACTTTGCCGAGTATGTTGGAACTTGATACCCGTTATGAACGAGATAGCAATGATCCAACGTCCACATACGCCTCCTTCCCCTGCAGTCGCCATGCAGGCAGACATCACGAAAACCAATTCTTTGACGCTTTGCATTCCGAGTAACGGTGAGGTTTGCTCGCTCTACGGGGTACTTTACCCAATCCTAACAGGGGCAGGGAGTATGCTTATGGAGAGACTGGCGCCGAGGGAGTGCTCGAGATCAGGTGTCACTGCCACCTAGTTAACCTAACTAACTTCCTAGATGGCCATAATGGCTTGATTATTGCATTTCTCCCAAGACTGTTCCTCAGTCGCCGTAGTCTCCCTTGCGGATTCTCTGCGGGAAGACCGGGTAGCCAACGCATATCCTTCGCACCATGAAGATGTGAACGAAGATGCGAAGACGAAGATGCGAGGACCAAGCATATACGAGCGTTTGGACAGGGCCATGGATCGTCGGGTTTTTTAGTCTATGCCAACCGACACCGCGAAATCTTCCTCTTCCTGATGGCTGCCGGATGCTGGAAACAAAACTCCGTGAAGATTTCCCCCCTGGCTCAGATCCTTGTCGTGAAGGATGCGCATCAAGTACTCCGTAACTCCCGTGGAGAAGGAGAACTAAGGATCTGACGCAAGCAACAACCCGAACCACGGTTCCTGGCTGGAGAAGCCTAAAAACGGATACATTCATGCTGTCAAACGGCTCTCCTTGACGACAAAGCCCTATTTTGTCTTCTGGGTTTGCCGGCTTAACTAGTTAACTAACTAACTATTATTGATTGGGACGATGGCTTCGATCATGACTCGACTAGTTGGCTCTAACTGTCAACCCATACTCTTCATCTCTGCAATGCACTTATTTAGCAAAGTGGCGTTTTGTTTTTTCAGCTCCCTGTCGCGATGGCACATAGCCCATGTGAGCGCTGACCTGACGGGAGCCCAAAGACCCGTAGCCGACCTATCGACTAGGGTATCATCGCACCCAGTCCAGGGCGTTGGTCTCCTTTTTCCGCCCCAGAGTGCCCTTTTGGCTTCACTACTTGGTTCCAGGGCTCGCTTGCAACAGAGTTGCATAAAGAGTGGAGGAGGACAAAAGCCTCGATGCTGGCTCCCGGAACCAGCGCCATCCGAGCAACCCCAAGCCAAAGCTGACCTCTCATATCGCGAGGCATCCCCCCTAACACTTTTCCGAGATGGTGCAAGTTCTTGTTTTTCGTGTCAGACGAAACGGACGAGCGAATGAGCTGGCAGCCATTATACAAGCATACAAGCTGGTACTTGCGATGACTCCATCAATCTCCAAGAAGGAAACTGGAGGCCATAGCTACTAATAATGAAAACCGAAGAGAAAAGCAAACTGCTTGTGCTTGCAACGATTCGGGGACAAGCACGGCACAGATCTTTGCGGATTCGCTTTGATTTAGGTTGTTTCACCGACATGACCACGGGGGATGCGCCATCCGATCCCCTTTTAAATTCGGACTACGGAGTATGGGTGTTATTAGTTATTGACCTCTGTGCATGTTCAGCGTTAACCCAACTTGTCTAAGTGGCACATCTCCGTTTAGCTATACGATGTAGCTATCCGGAGGACCGTCTATCTATATATTACATTATTATATAAAAGCATGTCTCCTCTCCCCCGAGGCCGACCACTTTCATCAGTTTGCAGTGATCATCCGTACGTACGACTACGCAACCCCTCCCCTTTCTTATCGCAACGGAATCATCAGTTAACCAACCAACTGGCTAGGTAGTTGATTGTTCATCATGTTGGAAGCGCTTATCCAGTCCGGGAGTGCCTACCGGGTCGACCTGGCTCTCTCCTTCGTCGTCCTGCTCGTCGTTTCGTACATTGCTCGACTCGTCAGCCATCGCCAAAGATATGCGAAGTTCCCACTGCACATTGACAAGTCCAACCCGAAGCAGATGCTATTGTCTGGCTTTGCCAAGGTGAGTTGCGGCAAGAATTATACTTTCTCCTTGATATTGTTCGATGCTTTCGTTGTTTTCTTCATTGTGCCTTGCTAGTTAGCTAGCTTGAACTAAAGCTGACGGTTGATGTACCTCGAAGTATAAAAACGCATTCCACATCAACACTGCCATTGGCAAGGATATCATCCTTTCAGCAGACTATGCCAACGAACTCAAGAGCGACCCTCATCTCGATTTTGCCAAAGCTATTCTTCCGGTAACTAGATACTCTCCTGCTCTCCTGAACTCCTTGGTTGTCTCTGATTGGTTACCGCTAACTCATTGTTGAGACTCTCCTTACCCATCTCTCAACATTCCACCACATCGAAGAGGCTGGTAAGAACCAGGTTTTGACCGAGACCATTCGAAGCAAACTTTCACGGCTGCCTGGTAAGGATATAAGATACCCAACCTACAGATAAATCATTTTTTGCCCTTCACTGACTATAGGTAATACAGTACATCTCAAGCAAGCTGTGTCCAGAGAGGCAACAGAAACTATTCGTGATAAGTTTACTGACAATGAAGGTACTCGAATAAAAGCGAATTACCCCTTTTCCCGGCAGACTTCTTTGACAGAAAGCTGACATTGTTGTGGTCAGAATGGCATGAAATTCCCATCAAAGAAACCATTGTGAAGATTGTGGCCCGTATGTCGTCCAGGGTTTTCCTTGGCGAGGAACTTTGCCGCAATGAAGAATGGCTGAGGATTACGGCTGAGTATACGATCAACTTGTTTATTGCCGTCAACGAGCTTATGACCTGGCCTACATACGTCCGTCCTATCGTACAGTGGTTCCTCCCGCCATGTCAACGCCTGCGCCAACAGGTTGCAGATGCCAGACGACTTATCCAACCAGTTATTGATGCACGACATGCGGAAAACGACGAGCTTCGACGCCAAGGCAAGCCTCTCAGGCAGCATGAGGATGCCATTGCGTGGCTTGATGAGAAATCTGGGGGTCGGTCATTCGATGCTGCGATCGCACAGCTCAGTCTGTCCTTTGTATCGATCCATACGACCACTGACCTATGCACTCAAGCACTCTACGACATCTGTGCCAACCCGGAACTCATTCAGCCTCTCAGGGAAGAGATAACCAGCATTCTTGGAAATCGTGAGTTGGATACTACCGCCCTGTATCAGATGAAACTTTTGGATAGTGTTATCAAGGAGAGTCAAAGAATTAAGCCCGCCGGTCTTCGTAAGTCAACTCCCTTTCTGCATTTACTTTTCTTAACATATCCCATATCCCTAACGCAGCTCCCTCAGTTTCTATGAAGCGATATGTAAAGGAAAATATCACTCTTTCAGACGGCCTAGTTGTCCCCAAGGGAACAAGCATATCTATATCCAGCCATGTTCATTGGGATGAATCCGTGTACCCGGAACCCAACAAGTTTGATGGATATCGCTTCCTCAAGATGAAAGGAGACCGCGAGAAAGATCGAATGGCCAACCTAGTTGCCACCAGCCCTGAGCATCTTGGATTTGGACACGGTGTCCATGCTTGCCCCGGCCGATTCTTCGCCGCGGACGAAATCAAGATTCTCCTCTGCCACATTCTGCTCAAATACGACTTTAGGCTAACTGAAAAGAGCAATACCACACCTTACATGATGCCCGGTGGAGCCTATATGGCAAACAGCACACAGATTGAGATCAGGCGAAGAAAAGAGGAAATCGCTCTATGACATTGGTGATGGGAAGATGTTGAAGTGAGTTGTAGTTATTTAGTAACGTTATTATTGTTTGCTTCGAACTCAGCCCATAAGCGACTGCATTTCACTATACCCCCGCTCTTCGAAGAAACTGGCAGGCCCAAATTGTTTGCTGCAGGTTGACCGGTTTGAGCATGCTTGATTAAGTTGCACTGGGAAAAATTAGTCCCCTTGCCTCAAACAATTTCATCAAAGTTGAAAACCGCGCCACAGTGGTGGTAAAGTTCACCGATTCATGAATTTTAGGTTTTTGCTACCTATGTCATTGAACAAGATACGACTATGAAATTTGTTTCGTTTCATTGATGCGCAGTCTGGTTGAGTGTCCATATTTGAATTCTCTCTTGGATGAGCGAGCAAGAAGACTAGTTCCTTGGGGTGTCTGAAGTATTCAACGATGAAACATACAGGCATGGTATGCCAGCTGGTAGAAGGACGTGGACAGTCTACCTTTGGTGTCCTGCTTTTAGTTACCAGTCGTGTCAAGGTCATGAATACCCAGTAACATAACACTGCAATGAAAAATTATACCATCATTTCAAGCTTTCGTGATGTTCCAGTGCGCATTGTGAAACTGAATTCGCAAATTTACTATCAAATTTACCATCCAGCCAAAGGTGAGCTGTCTCGTATTAGAGACTGAGATATTAGCGATATATGTATCAAGGTCGAAATCATCATAGCTAATTGGGGTACTCTTGGCGAAAAGGCAGGCGGAGTTACTCGTAGCTACATCTTTGGTATCGTTAACTAGTTATATAAGATAAATTTTCTTCGACTTAATTATAGCTGAAGTGTAGGAAAAATACAGTTAACTATGCACCTTGGGGGCCATAAAACCCTAACATACACTTAGCTGCACCAAATCTCTGCCACCGGGCAGAGGGAGTAACCACCTTGGCTTGAGCCCACTTATGACCCTGCGATATAACTAGGGGCCTGTATTTATCCATTATTAGTTATGCATCCGACGAGTCCGAAGTCTTTCGCTGAAAGGGCGAGAAGCCCTTCTTTTTAAGCTTAAAAGAAGAACTTGTCTTTAACTACGGAGTAACTTATCTGGTCTTGGCGATCTTATCTGATCTTCATCGAAGAATGGAAGCGCCTGGGCGTGGATCCCATCACTCCGAGCAGGCAAACTGTTAACTAGTTCATTAGCCTATGAGAGAGTAACAGGGGAGGAAAAAGAAAGCCACGGATGGCGAGCCAGGCCAGGCCAGCCCAGTTGCCAACACAGCTAAACAGAGTATCTTGATTAACTATTGGTTTGATGCATGGATTTCCTTCCCAACTCCCGAAGGTCTATGAAAAAAAAAAATATTCACCGTACCCTTGCCCCGCCGTTCATCCATCTTATCTGATCGGCCAACAGGAGCTTCTATCGTCTTTGAATGACGCGATCGCGGGGTAGCTATGGACGAAGACCGAATTGAGGATATGCACCACCAGAGAGACGATTCACAGAAACCAAGACGACTAAAATCCGCGATAGGAAGAGTGGTATTTTGGTCTGTTCACGCCTGAGACTTTTGTGGTCTGCAAGGAAATTTGAAGGAGGAAAAGGCTGGCGAACAGTGGCGAAAACGGGTACATGCATACGGAGTATCAAGACCATTAATCGTCGTTTTTCTGCCTATCATACCAATGGCGTTTGTCACCAGCTGTCCCTGGAAGATCTCAGCCGGCAAGCAAGGGCTAAAATAAAGGCTGTTCGATAGGCGGCACGCCAGCGGATACGCACCGTTTACATTGCATCCCTGGACAGGGGCTGTAACAGGAGTCGAGCAGGGTCTGTAGCCCTGCTGCCGCCCTCGCCCTCACGCTCTCCCAAGCAGCAGAGACACCGACTGGCGACAGCGACAGCGGCGACGGCCACGAGGCAGACGCAGCCCATGATGGAGCCTGCCGTGACCAACATTCATGAATATCAAACTCGCCAAACTCGCCAGCCGCCTTTCTCTTCACCACCCGCGACCGAATACGAAACATGACTAAGCGTCATGACTAAGCATCCCAAAGAGGAAGTTCTTTACTTCAACTTCGCGCGTCGAGCAAACGACGACGACGACAACTTCAACTTCAACTTCAACTTCAACTTCATCTGCAGCGCAGCACACGAGAGAGACAGCGCAGACGAGGTTCCCCCCCGAGAGCGCACAAGCGAGTAAGTAGGCTGGCAGAGGCGGGCATACCGACGCCCTCGCGCAAGGCTGGCTGGCAAGCCACAGGCTGGAAGTACATCTCACGTGATATATCTTTTCTCCAGTTCGCCAGCGAGGTTGGTGGCGAGACCGGAAGCGCAGAAGCGAATAATCGTCCCGAGCCGATCGAGGGAGAAGCCTTGGGAGTTCGAGGTCAAAAAAAAAGAAGGAAAAGCATAAAAGGGGACGACGGAAGATAGCGACACTAGCGGCCATGACCTTTGGTGGTGCATCCCCAAACAGAGACGAATACGAGACCGCCTAGGGTCCATCTCTCTCGGTCTCGCTCAGTCAGCAGGGCCAGTCCAACCCTTCCAGCGTCCCATCAGTCTCTTGCTCTCAAAGAAGAGGCGCAAAGTCAACTCGAAGTTGTTTGTTGGTCATGGACAGCACTGATCATACGATTTCGCGCATGGAACCACGCCGTAGATGATGGGGAAGCCATCGCAGCAGTGAGTCCGCCCGTGAACGAAGCCTTGCCATGCCCGTTTCGCTGCACCTCTCGTTTTTTTTATCAAACTGACACATCGAGTGATATGCAATGCAGCTTGCTTCCAGCGTTTCCTGCAACCGACGCTGAGCCTTCAGACGACGCTGTCGACGCCGTTAATGCTGGTGGTATTAAGAAGCTGAAGAAGACGCCGGCAAAGCGTCGAGCGCTCAGTTGCCTGCCATGTCGTAGGCACAAGCTGAAGTGCAACCGCCATGTCCCGTGCCACTCATGTATCCGCTACCGGAGAGAAGAGCAATGTCGTCTCAATCCGCCGCCATCCTCTGTCATGAGAGGCGGTGTCCCTCTACATTCACAAAGCCATATTCCGCAAGACCATACATCCGTAACCGCGCATGCGCCCGCGCCGCCCGCGCCTGTACCTGCATCCCTCCCTTTCCAACCGCTCCCTCCCCAAGTAACAGCCGCCGCACCCTTGCAAAGCAAACCACAACCACCGTACATGCTTAACTCTCGCGAAACAGACCGCACAGAAACCATCTTATCGAGAAGCGCCCGGAATGCTTTATTGGAGACTCCGCTGGCTCAGAGCTTAGCCAGCCTGCCGCAAAATATACTTGGAGTCTCAACGCTCCCTCCCTTTATACCACTCCTGCTGGCTGAACAATCTCAACGGCCTGTGGATGAAAATGAAGTCACTACCTTTTGGCGCGCACAGCTGGTCTCTATGCTTCCATTGCGGCACCAATGCGACCTGATGGTCAATTACTATATCCACGAGTTAAACTACGTTTATCACTCTGTACACGCTCCATCATTTCGGGAAGACTACGCTGCATTTTGGAATAAGGACGTCAAAGACGTCGATATAATCTGGCTATCTTTCCTATACGCTATTCTTTCTGCCAGTGCCGTGTTTATCCCGTTCCCTGATGTAAGAGCTGTCGGGCTGGACCCCGATACAATACGCAAAAAGGCTCACCTGTGGCATTGGGCCTCTAGACAGGCACTAAGTGCCGGTCACTATGAATCACGGCCTTGTTTAACACAACTAGAAACATTCCTTGTGACGCAATTATACTGGCTTTCTACCAAGAATATCGAGGCTATGAATTCGTACGTTGTTAACAACACCACTTACCCCATGTTCCATTCACTAATACCATATTACTACTATAGAGCACTCGGCCAGGCAGTTCGGAATGGACAAGCGCTAAACTTGGATAGAGATGTTTCGGGGTATAGCCCTCTAGAAACAGAAAAGCGACGGCGTATCTGGTGGGAGCTGTTCTGCTGCGATACGTATGTGAATTCCTACATATTATCTAATACCCGAATGAGAACTAACAGTAACAGTTTCCAATCCATATGCATGAGCCGAACACCGCTGATTCATTGTCCCGCCCCGAAAATTCCGTTACCCGCAAACTGCAATGATGAAGATATCACCGACTCCTTTACCGAAGGCCGACCGATTGACGAGCCCACAGAAACCAGCGCTAGCATTCTCCGAGCGGAAGTATTCTTGATCATGCGCAAACTCTTCGATAGTGGTTTTGAATACCTTTCTTCCTACGAGTATGTGCGATCAGTAGATACAGAATTAGCAAATCTCGCCCGCAACTTTCCGTGGTACTTCCAGCTCGACGAGAATGGAGAATGTGCAAACCTCCCTGAGCACCAAGACTACATACTGTGGCAATTTCACTTGCTCCATAGTTGCATTTGCATGCAGCGCATACGCATGAACCGCCCCTTCATCCACACACGCATAGGCGACTCGTGGGCCGTCTGTGCCAAAGCTGCTAATGAAGTTCTGGCCGTTTACCAAAGCATGCGTAACCCAGATGTGGAGGAGTTTCGCAAATCGCATAAGCTATTCGTGCAGTCATACCAAATATTTTCCGCTGCTGTGGCACTGGCAGGCTTTTTGCTTGTTGAACGTTCCTTTCCGGCAGATAACATCCGTCCTCTCATTGAAATGGTGATATCGGACCTAGAACTATGCACAGCCGACGCTACGATTGCTGTAAACGGAAGAAATACCCTGATCAAGATGTTGGATATGTATGACCGTCGCCAGCAGAGGGAGCCTGTTGAACCAGAGTCTCTGGTACCAGAAATATCGGTAGTGTTTGGCGGCGAGCAAACCACACGGAAATACCTGAAACGATGCGAAATCGGCTACGTTCTCAATGAAGATGGACACGCTACCCCTAGCTCAGCTAATCCTAGGGCCAGTGTAACTACCCCCAGCGCGAACACATACGGCACCAACACTCCGACATCCTACACCTATAACCCAACCAGTCAAGGTAATCAACCAACAGCAGAATTAAGTGATGTGCCTCAGGCACCTCACTATGCAGCTCCCAACCCTTCGTTCTCCGATTTTGATCCCTCAAGAGTCCAACCAAAAGCCTATATTCCACATCCTACGACAACCAATTTAAGCCTGGCAAGCACCCACACTGCTCAGCCTCTCACGAACCCCGATATTAACCAAGCTCTACCGACCACCAGCATCAACCCTAACGGAGATCTGGAACTACTCAATTGCTTCTATAGCAACCCAATCCCTCTCGACATGAGCTTTGATGGACCCTGGGACTTCTTACTCACTGATTTACCATACCAAACCTGAAAATTTGGTGTTTATATTTTCTTGATCTGGCCGTCGGCTCGATTTACTATACCCCTTATATCTTGATATTCCCCCCTTCATTTGTATCCAGGATTAGGATCATGGGAGGCGCTTGAGTGTGCATATTTTGTCTTCTTCCATTCCATTCAATTTTGGAACATGGTTATATATATTTGGTGTCAACTGTCTTTATTTCTTTGGTTGGTTGTTTCTTTTTGTATAAACATACATATAAAGTGGTTGGATGGGTTTTCCTTATGAAACTCTGGCCTGTGTGAGTTGGGAGAGGTCCTTCAGGCAGTTATGAAGACCGTCGTTCAGAAGTTAGGCTTGGTTGCTTTCTTCTCTCCTTTTCCCCCTGTTTGCATTCATTTACGGGCCTGGCAAGGTAGATACGTGAGGCCGGATATTTGATATATCTCCAGAAATCCAATCTTCTGCCTCGGAGGAAAGCATGCTTAAAGTCAATCCTGTTGTAATATCGCAATGTCTTCTTTCATCCGGGTTAAATATATGCTTGTTAAGCATGATCTGGAGGTTGCTCCTTTCCGAACTCCAGGCTTTATATGATTTCGGATGGGAGGGTTGTAGCAGTGCGGAATATCCAAGGATGTAACAGGGATCATTTTTTTTCCGCTCAATATCTATCGGTCTACTTCGAGGCATTCTTCCGCGCCTTCATTTCCGCGATCCATTTCCCTGCCATTTTGGTAGGTACAACATTAAACCGCACCAGACCATCAACGACCTCGACCTTCCCGCCGCCTAAGATCGCTAACAGCGAAACTTTCTTTCCAGGTTTGATCATTCCGCCGGCGGCAGTCTCCATGTAACAGTCCACGGAGCCGATAGTATATTCACTGTTTTTATCCCAGGGTAGTGGGAAGATGTACTCGAGGTGCTGTGCGATGGTGTCTGTTTCGGCAAATTCCTTGATGAAGTCCGACTGTGCATGCATGGGGTAGAGTAAAACGCAAGGGAACACAAGAGTGCTCTCTGGGGATAAGGGGTCAGGGGAGAGTTTCATGATTGCGTCTTCCATGTCTGGCGGCTGGGCGGTTTCTCGGACGGAAATCTCGCGTGCTGCCAGCGCTGTGCGGAGCGTGATTCGGATCTTCTCTGCTCGTTGTTGTTCCTCCCTTTTCCGCGCCGCGATCTTATCTAATTCCGCCTTTCTCGCAGCTATCCTCTTCGAAAGAGCTTGGAGGGGCTGGTTCGTCTTATCATGGTGGAGGCCTCTTACACACGCATCTTCCGCTTCCAAAACCTTGTCAAGGGCAAGGAGGGCAGCAGCGGAACGGTAGAATGCCTTGATATTCTTCGGGTTGAGCTTCAACGTAGACGCACAGTCTAACGTGGTAGATCTATAGTTTTCTGTTTCTTATCGTCAGTTGCGAGCCATCTTGTTAAGTAGTTAGTTATCGGGAATCGACTCGTGCAGCCGTACTTAGCTCCAGGTTGCATAATGCTCTATTGATGAAGCAGGCCTCTTCGATTTCTCGCAGCCGTCGTGCTTCTTCTTCGGGGTCCTCAGGCTTCTCCCAACTATCGTCTTTCATGGTCAAGATGGATATCCCCTTGGTATAGCACTCCTTTGCATCCTTCCACCGCTTCACCTTCGCAAAATCATTTCCATTTTCGCGGAATCGTTGCGCGTTATCTGCTCGTGTGCCTTCGTTCTGAAGTGCTCGGATGGCATCTAGCTGTGGATTTTCGCCTTCTGTTAATCAACCCGGGTCAGTCAGAACTTGAATACTGCTTTTCTCGACATGCTTTCCTGCTTTTGATAAGTTACCGACCAGCCTGCAGTGCCTTGTCAACGTCTGTCATGAACAGCGGGGTCTGGTTCATGAGCTCTATTATCTCGTCTGCAGTGTGCGACTTGACGGACTCCATCGCCGGTGGCATGGCCGGAAGGGCCTCGCTCCCCTTGGGCAAGGCATCTTTCTTAATCCCAAAGGGAGTTTCGCCTGATGGGAGGAAGGATGGCTCTTTCGCGGCGGGCGGCGGGGTGAAGAGAGGCGCCTTGTTGAGATCTAGGGACTCATCAAAATCGTCCGGAAGCTCTTCTATGCGGCCCATCGTTGTTTGTCTTCTTGTCTGCCCTATATAACTCTTTGTTATACCTCCCCTGACAGCCGCGCCTTATCGAACGACAGCGATGTTGAAGTGGGCGTCTTTGATGATGGAATGAATTTACTGTCGCCTTTTTTGCCTTCTTTTTGCTGCCTTTTTTTTCTTCTTCTTCTTTGAGCCGCAAAAGCAAACAAGACAAACACTTCTTATCAGATGGATTACGTTATCATTAGATCTGATACGATGAAGTTTAAATCATTACATAATAAACACTTATATTATGTAATCATGTTGTTGTTGTTGTTCAAGAAGAAGAAAAAAGGCATAAAGACGGGATTGTCTATTTGGAAACAAGGGGGGTTGCCAGGCTGGGAGAGACGGACAAAGGGTTGATGCCTTTGCTGCGCAAGATATAAACAGCCCATGGCTTCTCCTAGATCGCAGGAATAATCCATCTCCCATGCCGCGTGTCTGTCTACTGAATAAGTTAATCAAGTAGTCGACTTACCGTCTTTACCTGACATTAGCCGTGATGTTTGAGAAATACCAGCCTCCTCGCAGCTACGGCAGCAGCGGCGGTGCCTTGAGCCTCACCGGGCTGGAGAGCATGTCCGCGGCCGAAAAGACAGCACGTATCATGGCTGTAGCGAACGACATGGCAGCGTCGATAATATATATCGCCAAACAAGCCGAAGCCGGCAACCTAACCAACCGCCAGATCATCCCGATCTATAACTTCATCGACAGCATCCTGGGCCTCGAGCGCAGCCAGACGAAGAGCCTCATGAGGGAGCTGGATAAGCAAGGGTCGCAGATCGCGCTGATGGAGAAACAACACAGCAGGGACATCGAGGAGCTGACCAAGTGCGCAATGGAGACAATCACACAGATGAAGGTGAGGATCGCGCAGCTGGAGAAGAACAGCACTGCATAAACTGGTCAGTTAGTTATGTTAGCTGGTCGGCTGCTCTGTTCAGTTTGAGCTTCAAGGGCTGGATGGATGGACTGAAGGCGTGTCACATGACACCGAGAATGGGGCGTGAAGCAGCTTAGCTTTTGCCTCCCGCGACACAAAAAAAAAAAGGCAGAAGAGATGAAAGTAAGCAGAAGAGATGGAAGCAGAAGGAAGAGGAAGAACTCGTCGGGGACAAGGAAACGCTGCTGGCGGCGCGCAGGAAGTTCGTCGACAGCTGGGAATTGCAAGACGCTGGTTGGCGCGGCGAGGACGGGGCGAAGAGTTTTACCTCGGCATCTCGAGCGGCCGGCGCCCCAGAAGGAAAAACGCAGCAGAGGGAGGCAGAGGCAGAGGCAGAGACGGTGGAACCAGGTCGAAATAATATTATTCCAGTCAACCCCGTAAAAGCCATAGGTTGACCCGTAGAGCCCATGCCATGTGAATCTTGTCTGTCCGGGGCGTATAAATAATAATCGGAAGGGCCTTTTTCCACCTGTGATAGCCAGATATCTTTCCTCTGTTTCTGCTGTGCCTGTTTCTGACCAGCATTCATCATTCATCCAGCTCTCTTGTGCCTCAATATTCCATACGGCCGACAGTATGAGCAGTAAGGGAGACTTCGCCGCCGTCAGGCGTGATATCGCTGCCCAGATGAAGCAGCCTGGGTACGATGATGGAAGCGCAGGCCCTGTCTTCGTCCGGCTCGCATGGTAAGTCCGTTGTATCTCCTGTTTTTGGCTTGCTCCAGTCCTGAATCGACTGCCGACTGATATCTTCCCAGGCATTCTGCAGGCACATATGACATCGAGAGCGACACGGGAGGCTCGAACGGCGCTGGCATGCGCTACGAGGCAGAGGGAGGAGACCCAGCCAACGCCGGACTGCAGCATGGCCGCTCATTTCTCGAGCCCATCAAGGCCAAACACCCCTGGATCACATACTCCGACCTCTGGACGCTCGCCGGCGTCGTTGCCATCAAGGAGATGGGCGGCCCCGAGATAAGCTGGATGCCCGGCCGGACAGACTTCGTGGACGACTCCAAGGTGCCTCCTCGCGGCCGTCTTCCCGATGCCACCAAGGGCAGCGACCATATCCGACACATCTTCTACCGCATGGGCTTCAACGACCAGGAGATCGTGGCCCTCTCCGGCGCCCACAACCTGGGCCGCACGCACATGGACCGCAGCGGCTTCGAGGGGCCCTGGGTCAACAACCCAACCCGGTTCTCAAACCAGTACTTCCGGCTGCTCAAGAAGCTCGAGTGGAAGCCTCGCACGCTCTCGAACGGGACGAAGCAGTTCAACTACGTCGACGAGGACGTGCCTGAGGAGGAGCGCGAGGAGCCGCTCATGATGCTGCCGACGGACATGGCCCTGCTCTCGGACCCCGAGTTCGCGATGTGGGTGGACAAGTACGCCGAGGACAAGGAGCTCTTCTTCGACCACTTCTCCAAGGCCTTCCACAAGCTGATGGAGCTGGGCATCAAGCGCAACGCGCAGGGCGAGGTCATCAACACCGACAACGTCCGCGGCGGATACATCTCTGCGCCCAAGAAGAGCGACCGGCCAACCGCGCCAGACCAGGCTCCCAGGGCTCATCTATAGGGGTCCTTTCTTCTCTTAGTCTCTTTCATAGTCTTCGCTGTTGGTTTCCCGGAGTTCATGTTTTGTTCATTTAGAGGAATGTTGAGTAGTTAGAGAAAATTCGACAGCTAGAGCGGTAGAAGTTGGACTTGGTCGACATGTATATAGAGCAACTAGTAATGGAAAAGTCCCTGCAACCTCCCAGCCAGTCTTATACAACCTATATATGTCATTCCAGGATATAAAGAAGAAGAAGAATACTTGGACACGGGATGCAAATTTGGCCGCCAAGTTCGTATCACGACCAGATGCATGTGAATCGGTAACGTTTGAGATCTATCTACTTCGTACTATTTGTAGCTGCATGCTCAATGACTATCTAAAAAGTAACACCATCTGCTTCCTAGTGGTCGATAACGTATGCTTCAACTACTCTCCAGCTATCGCTCTAGGCTATGATGTGACAGTATCTAATTACCGTTCTTGTTCGGACTCATCTCTCTTCCGCTTCAGACTGTTGCTTCTGGCCGCACCAGCCCCTGTCGAGGGTGTCGAAGTATCTTCCGCTGCAGACGGCTCACCCGCACTCGTACTCGCGCCGTTGATATCCCACTGGGCCATCCATTCGTCATCTGCTAAGGTAGTATCCAGATTTGATGTTGTTGGTTGCTCTAGTTCGATACCGTTGACCTGGCCAAGGAGGTCAAGGAAGTTGTCAGGAGGCGGCAGTGGTGGCATTGCTGGGTCTGCAAACCCAAGCTCTAGGTTAGAAGAATAAAGGTTATCATTGTTCTCCATGAAATCAGTAAACGACTGGTTAGCTGTCTCGAGGTCTTCCTGAGTGAGTCCCTCTAGAGAGGCCGGTACGGTGCCCCCGTTCCCCCCTTCTATCACCTGTACTTCCGCAGGTACCGCTGGCTGCAGGCCTGCCTCATCAACTGGATTTGTCCGGTTGAGGAGTAACTGCTGGGGTTCTACTGTGAGCAAATGAAGTGATTCTTGTGGGGGGCTAGAAGCAGCCGCGAGGTTTCCAGACACTGCCGGATCTTCTGGAGGGGGTGTGTCAAGAATGACAATCGGGCTGGGGATTTCCTGTTTGACACCTGTTCGATCGTTGCTTTCTAGTGCTAGACTAGGTACATTGTTCGTCGGATGCCTAGAGTTGGCGACAGGACCAAGCCTATTGACCACTGGGTATGGATTACAAGCGGTTTCATGTATACTAGCTTGGTAGCTTTCAGCTGCCCCTGAACTTAATCCATGTCCATTTGGAATATTCTGGACAACTGAAGTATTAAATGCGGGTATCATTGCGTTATGAATATCGGGTATCAATCGGTGGCCGTTAGCCTGGTTTTTCCCAGCTAGAGCAGCACTATTCCTAGAGTGTGGATTTGAGAAAGGCGTTGTAGATGGGCTAGAGATTGGCATAACAGCTGATCTCATAAAATCATTAGTTGGCAGGCTACCAGCTAATACGGGTGATGGAGTACCGTTTGCACAGCCCGGGGTATGAAGGTTGATAGATGCCCTAACTGTAGGGCCAGAAGGGGGAATTTGATACTGTGTTGCCTGAAGTAGACCTTCGCTGTTAGCGTTAAAGGAGCTAACGTAGTTATATCTGACTGGATTGGCTTCAATTTGACCTCTTGTCTTTGGCTGGCTGGAAGCTTTGGCTGATCTTCGGGCTGTAGAGACGAGAATATTCTTTCCCTCCGGTTTTTCTGTTGCCGTTGCATTTGCTCGTGCTGCTGTCCGCTTCTCCTTCAAACGCAAAGACGTCCTACTACCGGGGGAGTTGTCGTTGCTCTTTTGTTGGTGAATAGAACTTGTAGTTCCGTTACTAGGACGTCTCGGACGAGGATTAGAGTCCTGAGATGACCGTGATACCATCGATTGAGGAGATGATGATGGCTCACTTGGTGGGTGTATGATCTTCTCGAAGAAGAGAAGCACCGGATAGCCATCAATCCACCATGAATTCGGCGCAATCTCATACTGTTCTTGCGGCTTGATACCCCCTGGAACCATTCCCGATATTTGGCTTGCATCGTAAATCTGCATTAACGGACTACCATTACGTCCTCGGTCTTTGTCAATCCATCGCACTCTATAGTGTATCACACCACGGTTATGAGTCCTGAATATGGCTCCAATGAGTGTGTATTGCTCGTTTACCACCTCACCATTGGCCTTGGCCAGCCGTACTGTTATTGCAGGAGCACAAAAGTTGAGGATTCTTATTTGCTCATGAGGCTGCATAACAATGCGAAGAGGGCTGGATTCAAATGTCCGGGGGCATCCTATTGAACATGACCCGCCACATTGTGTGCAACTAACACTCGTACTGTCCTGGAAGACCCGCTGTAGAAGAACAGATATGTCCACACCATTATCATCATTCGTTTGATAAGCTATATTAGCAACACTTTCCTGATATGGAACACTGTTCACCGGCCCCCCATGGTGACGGCAGGGCTGGTAATGGTCGGTATAACGGAGCTGAAACTGGCAGAAAGACTTGGTGAGAGCTGTCCAGACATTGGCTGCGTCCATCACCGATCTATCTACCGAGTGAGGATCTAGTTGGAAATGCTGGGTGTAGACATGCCACAGCCTCTCTTTCACCGTTGAGACGGCCTCATCTGATAACTGGCTGTTTAAACAGTCGCTCATGGCACTTATAAATGCCTTTTCGGGTGGACTTAGGACTATCAATCGTTCACGGCGGGCTCTCCTGTCGATTATGGTGGATCCAGCGTTGGTCAACAGCCCTGCAACAATAACGCAGTCGAATATATCCGAACTCCCATCATAAGACAAAGGGCCACGGCACCTGAAGGGATAGAGCTCTCCATCCGAATCAAAGGAGAGTTGGGTTTGGTTCTCAGATATCCTTAGTCTCAGATATGATAGGGTTGTTGCGCCTATGATTGGGCCGGTTACGGAAGGCCTGCTGTAGTGAAGCTGTGCTAGCGGAGCTTGCCTAGGACAATGGCTATCCAAAAGACCGTAGGCGCTTTGTGAAGTGTCCTGTCGGGGTGGGCTGCTTGCTTGGGTTGTAGCACGAGCTTTCGCGTTATCCGCTCGGCCAGGATTGGGTAGTAAATATCTTTGGCGATAGGCTTCACCCCATTGATGTCCTGTTTGTGCAGAATGAGGGAAACTGGCTGGGAAACCATGCTCTGAGCTCAGTCCTAATCTGGTTGGAACCTGAGGCATCATATGGTGTTGAGCTGTCATATAGCTCGGTTGAGATGGGAAGCTTGTTACGCCTTGATATCCACGGGGAAAGGAACCATCTCGAGCAGGAGCGGGCCATTGAGGATTGGGCAATTGGGGTGTTACGGGTGGAAGTGCAAATTCCCAGTCCGGATCCCCCCTAGGCATCCTTCTACTAAACAACGGCGGGTTGTATGATGGCCGTAACAGTCTGGGGCCTGCATCACAGTCTCGGCTAATAAAATGATGCCAATCAGCGCGATGCCTGGGGTCCTGGTTGTAAGAAATCCGTTTTAGTATCTGGAGAAGATCTTCCTTGGTTCTCCGTGGTATCTGCGGCTTTCCAGGCTTCCCCGGCTTCGCTTTCTTGTCTTTTCCGTCCTCTTTCTCCCTGTTTTCTATCCATTTGGTAAGGGAGAATCCCCATGTATGATGGTTTACTAGCTTCTTGAGTGTATCGATGTCGAGAGCCCGGTTACGTAAATGCGTGGTATCGGGAAAGCGGTATAGTTCATAGCCTGGGGGTGGAACAGCAAGTCGTTCAAAATCATAATCAGGGAAGTGTTCGTTTACTTCCGGGTAATCAGCATTAGGAGAAACTGGCCTAGCCATAACGTCAGATATTTAGTAGAAAATACTGAAGATCAAACGTACGCTAGAGCCGAATATCACCTATGTCGCAACGATGGTTTTGCATAGAATCGAGGGCTTCATGAGCAGCGAAGATTAGGATAATATATATAGAAAAAAATATAAGATAGAGAAGGCATGTATCGAAGGCGGATCCCTTCAGCTTCTAACAGTATCAAGAACATAGTCATTGTTGAGTGGAGTTCAACAATGAGCTAACAACGAGAATCCAATGAGTCGACAAATGGGCAAACTGGCGGCAACTCGGGATTAAAGGGAGGAACAGCCGCCCAGATTGGTCTATTACTCTTCAGTGCTCAGCCACACGGAGCTGAAGCTGCTTTTATGCCAGCCTGAAGAAGAGCTATGTCCTTTATCTGGCGTCAAAAGGCGAAGAAAACAAGGCACAGCCCCGACATATAAGACCTGCCCAAGGGATGACCAAGGAGATAAATGAGAACCGTCGAACTCAGCGGTGGAATATTCAATCCAGGATTGAATCCCCTATTTTGTATCGGGTTATAATGAAACTGGGGGTATATCTCGAGCACATTAGGTGGTATTATCCAGATAGCAGAGCCTACTGCCTTCCCTCCAAGAAACAATAACTTAAGATCTCACTCCTTAGTTATTGATTTATGACTGGCAAATTCCACTTTCTTCGTTGTTTGTTTGTTCGTGTGATATTTGTGGCTTTTACCCATGGTTCAGTTCATCAACATTCGTATAGTTATTGAGGTTTAAGCATGCCGTTGCACTTGCATAGCGCAGAAAGACGATGGACGGACAGGCAGCAGCGGGTTTGTCGTCTGGATCAGGGGTGAGAGTTGGCACTTAGTAAACGAGTGACAGGGGTAGTTTAGAGTTCGTCAAATGTCACGTGCCTAGCTACCCGCGTCCCCGGACCAGTACTTTATTTATTCCGCAAGTCGGGACTGGACGCCGTATTTCTCGAATCGCGAATCTAAATTCCTTGCAGACAATTTTATGTCTCGAGTAGCCTTTTTCTATAGATGAAATGTAATGTCATCACCAGTCCTTGATCTTGACGGTACTGCTGTTCCTGAAGAGCAAATCCTTGGTTATGGCAGGTCGGGGTTGGTAATTCGTGTCGAGAACACCGCGCTCAAAATACCTTTACGCTACATTAGGAGCAGCGATGACGAGGTTGAGATAAACACTGAAGTTATCCAACGGGAACAGGAGGCCTATCGGCGCTTAGGACAATGTGAAGGCGTTGTAGCCTGCCTCGAAATGTCAGAGAAATCTACCCGGCTTGCTCTAATGGAAAATGGCGATCTCCGCTCCTATATCACCAAAATTCGGCCGTCGAGGTTGCTTCAGCTCTTCTGGTTCCGTGAAACCGCTTACACTCTTTCTCGCATACATGATCGTCGCGTGATCGTCGCCGATATCTCAAGTCGAAACCTCCTCCTCGATGCCAACCTTTCTATCAAAATCTGTGACTTTACCGAGTCATCTATACTCCCGTTAACAGCAAATATAGAGGCTGCCAACGACAATGGGTATTCAATTCAGACAGACATTGGTCAACTCGGAGCTGTGATGTATGAAGTTATAACTGGAGAACGGTGTGAGTTCAATCTCTTCGGGAGCGAGGACTCGAATGGTAGGGCTGCATGGCCACGGAGAGAAACCCTTCCTAATACGCAGAATGTTTGGCTGGGCCCGATTATTGCAAGATGCTGGACAGAAGGGGGGTTTCGTAACGTACGCGGTTTGTCGGAGGCTTTAGAGTCGGCGAATTGCTTCGAGGAGCACCCTATGTCGAAAATTGAGATACAAAGCTCAGGCACATCGATACTGGAGGTATAAGAAGTAATCCGTTACGACCCAGTCATCTACTGAACAGAAATGCTCTTGTATTGAGATGCAAATCATCAAGCTGCGGTTTCGTCCTAATCAAATACACACAGCCTCGCCACAGTACAAGGCAAGTTTTATTATGAACTCCCAACCCACAATTATGAGGTAAGCAATATGATATCCTCGGCTCGTGCTTTATAGTATTGTAGTAGATTATCTAGAAGAGATATTGCATTCAATTCAACAGTGAACACATAAGAGACCAATGAGAAAACCGACTAACTAGTTAGAGAAATTATGTTCAGACGATGCAAGTAACATGATTACCTGATCAGCGTCAAATGTCCAGATAGCCCCCTTGCTTGGTAACGTCTAGGAGGAGCTTTTGCCAGAGATCACAGGTGCTCTTCAAGACTTGGTTATCGGATATGAGTTTATATCCTGTGTCCACCACGTCTAAGGTATTCTCAAGCTTCTCAGCATTGATGTCCCCAACTTTCGGCCAAGCAATGGTTGGTGGGCTGATATCACGATCCCGTAGAGTGTTTGGATCACCTGTGATAGCATGGCTGAGAAAGTAGGACTGGTAACCGCTGAAAAGAGGGATAGAAACATTCCACAACTTGGGTGAGTACCAAAGGGCGAACACATCTTGGCCATGGGTCGCTTCCTTGGGAGAGTACTGCATGAGATAAGACTTCTTTGAGTATTTTCGGAGTATATCGCGTATATTGCAAGTGAAAATTGCATCACGGATGAGTCTTGAGCCAATAGCTCTCACAGATTCGTTGGACGGCGCCTTCAGGTGATAGTAGTCCTCAAGTGTGGAAACAGCTTCGGTAGCATATGTCGGAAAATTCGACTTGAGAAAGCCGGAGAGGGATTCTAGAGTGCTGTCATTTCCAACAAAGGGGCCACCCTCATCATAAACATGGGAGATAATGAGAGAGTCGAGATGTCTCCAGTAATTCCCTGGAATGAAAGATTGTCAGTTGACATTCTTGAATAAACAGATCTGGATATCTTACCTTGAGCAATATCAACAGAGAATACATGCTTAAGCACACGCCCATCGGGAGTTGGTCCAATCTGGCCCAGATCCTTGTAGCTCGCCTCAATCAATTGCGAAATATTGGCTGCTCTCAGACATGCTAGCCCTTGTCCAGCACAGCCCGCTCGTGATGCGAAGGCTTTGAACTGATTCTCGACTGATCCTTTGCGGTCAATGGGGAAGTCAAGGCCAGGACTCATAACAACGGCACGTTTAAAGAGAGGGTCAACGATTCCCTGGTTAGCGGTAATGTGGCTGAGAATGGAGCCTCCGCCTGCAGACTCTCCCCAGGCGCTGACCTTATCCCTATCTCCGCCTAGTAGGTGGACATAGTCTCTTACCCATTCAAAAACAGCACGCTGGTCATGCAAACCGGCATTTGGTAATCCTTCGTTCTCCATTGTGGTCCCGGCCAGCCAGCCGAGTGCACTCAGCTTTCCCGAAAATTAGCCGTTTAGATTCTATGATCTTAGGGTGAACAAGATGACCTTACTCGATAATTGAAAGTGATGACTATGGCATTTCCAGCAGCACGCTGCACAAGGCTATTGCCGTCGTAGATTCCTTCTTCAATTGCTAGATCTTTAGATCCAAGCGAATACCTTTACAGTCGTTAGTATAATCAATTTAGGGCCCAAGAAAGGTAGCAACGTACCCTCCGCCATAAACCCAAACAATCACAGGTAGCTTGCGATGTCCACGGTTTCTCAATGCATTCCCAGGGACGTAGGCGTCAAGGAATAGACAGTCTACTTCAATTAGAAACTGCTCAATCGGTGTAGAAAACTTCAAGATATGTAAGACGAACCTTCACGAGCAGCCTTCTGTTGCCTTTTGTATGATGGGTCCTCGAATCCAGGAGCGTCTGGGCCAGGAATGCAGGGTGGGCCGTAAGAACCGTCCTGGATATAGGGCTCTCGAGATGTTGGTCTCACTGGTTTGGCCCAACGCAACGGACCAGTAGGCGGAACCGCATAGCGAACGTTGCGGAATGTGTAGACCTAAGCTATAGTGTAAACATAGTGTGTCTCTCTGGCGATGAGGGTCGTTCATCTTACATCCGCAGCTTCGTCGTATTTAGCTGCTCGCCACCTTCCATAAGGCAAATCGAGAATCGGAAGTTTTGTGGAAGCAAAGACTCCCTGGAGAGTAGATGCAGCCACCAAGCCGTACGTCAACAGCTGGACAAACATGCTTAACCAAGCGAAGTTGCAATAATAGTTATGATGATGATGATGATGATGTTGGTGTGTGAAGACCTGTATATCAGGGACGTTGAGACCTCTTTATATCCCACGAGCTCGAAGCCGACGGCCACTGTTAAGCTCAAAATTTGAATTCGTCAGTCTCTCCCGTCTGTACCGGTGTCCTCCTTTTCCTCCCTTCTGCCCCGTTGTGGTATATTGATTCCAGACATACTTGGAATTCGCAGCGTGTTGCCATGCCCAATAGACGGTAGTGCTCTCTCTGGCTTGCTGCATCTGGCCTGGGTCCAACCCGGCCAGGGCACCTCAGCTTGCTTCGCCATCATCAAGCAATACGAATCCCTTGGCAAAGTTGTCTCTTCTAGACAAGCTTAAGCTGGAGGTCAAGGGACCGTTGCTTGTCCACCTTCATCTGGGGCACAGAAATGGTCGGGAGATCCGTCCTTCTTGCGCCCTCCTCGTGTTCCCGGCGGAGCTGAAGATTAAAAGTCCGCTACCATGCCTATAGTTGCCAATACATACGGTCCCGTTATAGGGGCTGAAGACGCTGTTAGTTAAATAATAAGGATATTGAGTTAACGGGGCGAGCTGTCGATCAAAATGGTGGTGTTGAGGCTGAGTCGTCTCATTAAGAATATTTTAACTTAGTGAGCCAACGCCGCGCTGATTTGCTGCGACTCGCAGGCTGGAGGAATACGAGCAACCTTCCATCTTCCGCTAGACCAGCTATTTATTCATACCAAGCTCCCTGCTCAAGATACCATGGCATGAGGATGATGCACGGAAGGCCAGCTATGGAGCGATAGAGACGCACGGAGAGTTAGAGTGTGCCACCATGACTTCCGATAGCTCGTCCAGTACGTCCTCGACACCGCCAAACGACGCCCGCCAGTGGCAGACGGTCTTCAGGGTCAGACTGAACCCGCAGCCAGCTCACAGCCAGACTCGCCAGCTGGTGACAGAGAAGAGGAGAGCCTCTGGGTTTCACGCTCGTCGATCCCACCGCAAGTCGAGGGCCGGCTGTCTTGTATGCAAGAGACGCAAGGTCAAGGTATCTACCCGCCAGCGGATATGGCTACCGAGCGAACTACTTCGTACATATCAGACAAACTAACACATCTGCCACTCACAGTGTGATGAGGCAAGGCCTGGTTGCCGGAATTGCTCCAACTACGGTGTTGCATGCAGCTACCCGGTAAATCTCGATGCTGGCAATCGTACGAGAACCGTTGGTCCCCTGGGTGACCCTAACATGGTCCTGTTCTCCATGTCTCTTGACAATTTGACCACCAAGATCGGCGAGACATTGAGCGTGTACCTGGGCTCGGGCATCCGTATGCCCAGCATGTCAGGTTCTGATCGGCCCCTGGAAGTCCAGGCGCTTCGACACTTTGTCGGCTGCACTGTGGAAACCATATCGACCGTGTCAATCCGTGAGCTTATGCGAACGAAGGTGGTCCAGGTAGCGTTCGCCGTAAGTTATACTCCTTCATATATCTTATAGGATACACAATCATCCTTCGAACACTCCGTTTGTACATTATTGACACACTCTGCGTTAGAACCCGTATGTTATGCATACTATCATTGGTGTAGCGTTGCTCCATTTGAATCGCATGCTCCCGTATTGCAAGATCAGGCAGGCTGCAGAAGCCGATCACTGGTTAAAAGCGATCAAAAGCTATCGAGAAGCGCTTTCCCACGAAGTTAGTGCCGCAAACATAGATGCTCTTTTGACTTCATGCATGCTCATGGCAGTTAACTGCATGTGCCCTGAAAACTTCACCCCAAAGGATTCGTGGGTCCTGACTTCTGATCCATCAGCCATGAACTGGATATACCTCCAAAACGGCCTACCTTATCTTCTGGAGGTCGGTGGCCCCTTTATTCCTCAAAGTATCTGGGGTCCTGCTTTTGTAGCTGCAGAGGAAGCTCACGACGAGTTACTGAACCATTGTCCTCAGGGAAGGGAAGGCATGAACCCAAAATTGGCGGATTTCTGTGGAATAACAGATTCGACCACAGCCGAGACCAGCCCTTACTTTAAGCCACTACAAGTTGTAAGCACGATGCTGGAGATGGAAAAAAGTCCTTCAACGGCTGGTTATTTTTCGTCCTTCCTCGGCCATTTGGACCCTCGATTCCTCGAACTGCTGAGGGTCAGAGATACAAGAGCGCTCATCGTCATGGCCCATTGGATGGGTATCATGTGCCTGATATCACACTGGGAGCCCTGGGTAGAGGGAAGGATCAGGTCCGAATGCATTGCCATATGCATCTATCTTACTCCCAGTGCAGATGCCCGACTTCTAGAACTGCTTAGGTTTCCATCTATTGCCTCAGGGTTTATAGATAGTGAATAATCTTGTGCCATTGTTACATGGTAGCATAATAGCCATTGAATTTCTGCAACAGCAACACGAATATCTCTCCAAATATACCCATTTGATAAAGCCGAAAAGTTAATCTGCAATTATAGCCAAATCCCGCCTGACTATATTGAGGGAAACAAAAAAAAAAAAAGAAGGGCAGGTCCGCTGCCTCTGCATCTAGCAGATGGCGTGAGTCTTTCCAGTCTTTCCCTGAAGAGAGTGATCTTCTGCCTCGTAAGCCGTGGTGGAACGCTCGAGCTTTCCGATGCTTGTGGCTCTTTTGCGAGTGTATCTAACGGAGGATGGTCAATTAGTCTTGTATAGTGCCAAAATTCCAGCAAAAGAGTGTTACTTACTCGCGGTACTTCTCCAGTGCCTTCTTGTCCATCTCTTCTAACTGGGCAAGAGCGAGCTTGAAGTCATTGACCAAGCTGTCACAGCGACTACGACTGAAGTCCTCGCGAACAACGATACGCATGAGCTTCAGCTTCTCGCTATGAGGGGCCATGGTATAGGCCGGTACAACCCAGCCACGTTCACGCAGTTGATGGGCGATGGCGAACTCATCATACTTCTCGGCTGTCTCTGGGGGGAGACGGAAGGCCACAAGTGGTAGACCACGCCCCTTGCCATCGCTCATTATGATGAATCCAAGTTCCTTGAGGGAGGCCGCGAGATAGTCTGCAGTGCGAGTAAGGTTAAGCATTATAGCACGGTATCCTCTCTTTCCGAGGCGGATCATTTGGTAGTACTGGCCAATGACCTGGGAGGCACCCTTGGAGAAGTTGAGGGTGAAGCTCGCCTGGTTGGCACCGAGATAGTTAATGTTAAATACCAGCTCTTGCGGGAGGTATTCTGTGGATCTCCAGACTATCCATCCAACGCCAGGGTAGACCTACACGACCAGCCGAGGTTAACATTTCACATTACCAGAACATCTGGCAGCAATCAAGAATAATACTGACCAAGCCATATTTGTGTCCAGATACATTAATAGACACAACCTTCTCAAGGCGGAAATCCCATTCAAGACCTGGGTTAACAAAGGGGGCGACAAAGCCACCACTAGCAGCATCAACGTGGATAGGGCAGTCTATTTTCTTCTCGACAAGGAGATCATTGACGGCCTTGATGTCCTCGTACTGACCGGTATAAGTGGTTCCCAGAATAACGCAGATACCAATGGTATTTTCATCAATCAGATTAACAGCTTCTTCAGGGTCGAGAACATATCTCTCGTTAGTACAGTACACGAACTTCTCCTCGATGTCGAAGTATCTGGCGGCCTTTTCCCAGCAGACTTGGACGGCACTGCTCATAATGATATTTGGGCGAGAGCAATCTTTGCCCTCTGCCTTCCGGCGATTCTGCCAGCGTTTCTTCATGGCGAGGGTTCCTAGCATAATAGCCTCGGAAGATCCGATGCAAGAAGTTCCCATAGCGTGGTCATGCTCGTGTTCACCTTCACCAACGGGGGCATGAAAGAGACGTGCAATCATATTGACACAGCGGTTCTGAATGTCGGCTGACTGGGGGTATTCCTCATAGTCAATGAAGTTCTTGCTGAATGACTCGGTCATGAGTTTTTCAGCTTCATCTTCCTGCAAAATCCCAATGAGTGTTAATCTACAGTAGCAACGACCTAGCTATGCTAATTCCATGCTTACCATATATGTGGTAACGAAACTCGCTAAACTATAAACATGATCTAAGTCAGCCAGGATAACACGGTAGATGAAGAGAATGACGACAGCCAGGACGTACTTCAACATGGGATTGCCGTCCAGGCTGAGCTCATCCTTGATCATTCGATAAGCGACCTCCTTGGGCATCTCCTTCTCCGGCATTTCATCAGTAGGCAGATCCTCAGCCGCAAATCGAGAACCATAGACGCTAGAGTAGAAATCATGGTCCTGTGGCTCCTCAAGATCTAAGGTGTCGACACGATTGAGGAGCTTAGGAGGGAAAGCAACCGAGTCCTTGCGGACTCTGGATATGTGAACCATGGTGGCAGCTGGAGGGACGAAAGCTTAGAGCCCGGGATTTCTACCTATCTTCTCTTTGACAGCAGGAATACCTACACAGTCAACAGAGAACAGCGACGTACAGAACACAGAGGAGGAGAGCAAGAATTCTCAGGTGCAGGACGATCTCAGCCTATATATACGTTGACGCCCACCAGGTTGCCTGACCGGTCACCCACATCATTGCTGCTCTCCACCAACCTGTCTTGCGCAACCCCACAGGCTGTCTGTCCCTCACTCCTGGGGCCTTCCCCCTAACCCTCCGAAGCGACATAACGCATGTCAAGGAGGGGTAACGGCAGAGCTAGACAATTGTGGCGGTGTCAAGAGCAGTTGCAGGGATTCACACATGTTTTTATACGTGGATGGTGGATCTGGCTTCCGGACTGGGCAGCGTGTGTATGCACGACCACAGCACAATATGTACACCGAACATGGGCATTGATATTGTTGCATATACGTGGAAGCGGGAGAAACGCCCTCTCCCTCCACTCCTCTTGGAACAGCTCACTGTCAAACAAGACAGGCTCAAGAGGGTCGCTTTCTTCCTCATCAACGCCGGCGGAGCTGATGGGTCCCATAGTTATTTGATTGGCAAAGCTTGTGCTGTGGCTTGCAAAGCTTGGTTGAGACAGGGGCCACAGTGCTCGCTTGCGGAAACTAGGAAAAGGGGCAATGGGACGAGAGAATCGATTCTGGGCCACGCATCTTCTCACAGTAACAGCTATCTCTCCATTATTGGCTATGTTTCTTGAGATCGTTTTCGGAATCGAGTCATCCAAAAAGTACCAACAAATCACAATTTATATAGCTCATTTAGTAGTTAAGGACTTGGGTAGGTAATCATTTTATCACCACATAAGAATTGGGATATAACTGCTCAAGAAGGTCTCTTATAAAATAATCACCGACGAGATATATATACTGATAGATGCCCGGCATGATAATAATAAGGGAGGTTGCGATTTCCGATGAGTGCCCAGTGGTTGATTACGTTATTTTACCACGTGACTGATTACATAAGTAAGCTAGGCCAAAACTGTGTCCTCGAACGACGAACGACATCAACATCAACAACTACAACGATGACAACAACGACATCAACATCACCGTCATCCATGACCAGCGGTTATATCAGACGGCACACCGAGTCAGTAGTACTTAGGCAGTGTGAACTTGCGCTCCTGGATGCCGTTGTACGCAACGCGGTTGGGGCTGTCCTTTGCGTCCTTGACTAGGTTGGGGATGGTCAGATTGAGGACTCGCGCGGTCACGGCCGACGGAGAGGGCAGGTTCTCGATGCTCATGAGGTAGGCGACCAGGCCGGCGACGTGAGGGCTCGCGGCCGATGTGCCTGACTGAGTGGACGTGGCATTGTTGCCACCCTTCCAGCATGACTTGATGAGTTCTCCTGGGGCCCAGATATCCACGAGCTTGCCGTAGTTCGAGAAGCTAGGGCGGGTGTTCTCCCAACGGACGGCGCCAACGGTGATGGCGTTGGGTGACGAGGCCGGAGTGTTATTCTTTGCGTCTTTCTGTTTAGACCAATCTTGTTAGCATGGATATATATAATATATATATGTCTTTGGTCTGTTGATTTTCTTGATGAAGATCCTACTTACACCATCGTTGCCGGCGGCTACCACGGTGGTGATGCCGGCCTTGAAGGCCTTTTCCACGGCGTCGTCGAATGGCTGGTACTTGGCACCGGCTACTGCAGCTCAGCACATGCTGTCCGTTGCCGTTGCAGAAGAAGGGAATGAATACATACAGATGCTGAGGTTGATAACCGCCTTGTTTTTGCGGTTCGAGTCCGTGATATTCCTGACGATCCAGTCGTACGTCTCAAGGATGTAGTTGTATGTGCTCTGCTCTATCATCAGTATCATGGTCACAGTCGCCTCTTGATAGGCAAAAACAGGGTGTGCGCGGGTGTGTACCCACAGAGCCAGTGTCAAAGGCCTTTGCGGAAACGACGTTCGCCTTCTTAGCAACGCCATACGTCTTTCCGGCAATGATACCCGCCACGTATGTACCGTGGCCAAACTCGTCGGTGTGTGGTTTGTTCGGAATGGCGTTGTGGCCCAGAATACCGCGTCCCTCGAACTCGACGTGGTTGACATTAATGCCGGTATCGAGGACGTATGCCCACACGCCTTCTCCGGCCTTATCGTCGTACGAGTAGTCTACGAGAGTGCTGTGCAGCGGGACAGGCTTGCCCTTGCTGGACATGTAACCTAGACCCCAGCGTGCCTGTCGCTGCGTCACCGTCTTCGCAAGATAGACGTGTTGGTCTGGGTGCACAGATTTGACCTTTATGTGTCGTTAGTGAACATTTTCATATCACGGTTAAGCAGACGTGGGTTTTGCAACTCACGTATGGGTTGCGGCTAAGATCTTCCACCGTTTTCTCGTCGAAACCGCCGGAGTACATGTTAAGATCGTGGATGTGGAAATGCTTCATGATACCCTCGGTCTCGACTCCGCTGGCGCCAGCAGCAAAGCTGTCGAGGTTAGCCCGGTGCACGGAGCTGACCCATTTTTTGTGGTCCCTAATCTGCGCAGAGGTGAGGCCTTCCTTCAGCGTGACGATATATTGGCCTGGAACAACGTCGCTGGGTCCAGCGAGCAGTGGCTCAGGCTGTGGAGCGAGGTCACCTGCCACAAACGGGAGAAGAAGCAAGCCAAAGTTTAGCAGCTGCATGACGGGCATATATACAAAGGTAATACGTTAAGAGTGTTCAGTGATAGCTGAATAAACGACTCTCGACACCGATCTCTTCTCTAGATATATATATATATTATGTTATATATGAAGATAAAGTACATCTCATGATCAGTGAATCGGTTAGTATCGCCGAATGCACTCGTCGACTGACCGGACTCACACATGCCAGGATGGTTGACCCCAGGAACAATATCTGAACCTTTCGATGGGTATTCAACTGTTACCTAATGGGGGACTCTTCAGAGAACCGGATGCTTTCCGCTCCATAGCTTGCAAGCAAGCCGTGATATATTACACCGTCGGGGGTATTCATGGATATTAAGAGACGCGTCCGACGTCCTTCCAGAAGAAGGAATTGCCATATACTATCTCTCTATCTTCTCTTCCTTTTACGAACGCTTGCATGGGAATGCACTCCGGTTCGTTATCTCTGCCCGTTTCATCCCATCCAGCACTCGACAAACGAGGTGCCAACCCACCAGATACCCTCACTAACCACCTTCTAACCTTCGTATTCCTCGAATAGCCTATCTCTCTTTCACATATCTTTTTTCACTGATTGCTCCAAAGGTGCAGCGACGTTGTGCTCGTTTCCCTCTTAGTTTTCCACGCTGGGGGAAGCGGCTCCTCGGGAAACTGGGGTTGGCGGCCTCAGATGATACTGTGTATCGGTCCCAGAGTGCCGTTGGCTAAGACAGGAAATCGGTGTGAGCAGGGTTAGGGGCAGTTCGACTCACGTATAGCAGCATGAAATGGCGATATCATTAACGTAATCTCCTATCGATGCGAGATTCCTTCCCCAGATAGTGAATTCTATCGTCACCCAGCAGTTCACTAATAATCAGGTTCTTCCGCTCGACCGACGTAACTAAATAGCTAGTTAGTCATCCCTAGCAAGGGGGCGCAATTCCCTGGTGTGAAGGCCTTGCGGCCAGTGAACTACTTATCAGAAGACGTCTGCAGTGCGGGAGGATATAGAAGACAAGAGAGATCCTCGTTTTTGTCAGTCCTCAGTCTCTCTCCCCCTTTCTCTCTCGGTCTCTGCCGTCCGACGTTGTGGTGTATGATGTTGCATGGTTCGGCCGTTTCCCCCCTAACCCCTACATCCCCCCCGGACTTCGCTGCCAAAAGAGGCAGCTAATTTCGTCACCTCCCTCGCCGGTGACTTAGCCGCTTCACATATTCCAGAGCTGACGCCAAAGGGAATAGTTATTATTCACCGTTCAGCTCAGCCCGGTCAATCGCAAGTCTGCGTCTTCCGACCCGGCTTCTCTGAGACATGCCTATACTACAAAGTCAACCAGTTCAGGTTTTGTTATATCGTCGACCTACTCTCCATTGGTCATCACGTTAACAGGTACCCCCTTACCACGGCATCGGTTTGCCGCTGCCGTCCGCCTGTCTAAACCTTGTTTTCTGTGGGGAAGTCACTTGCTCTGTGCTTAATTAACAAATTTATGTACATGGGATAACTAAGATACTAAGAAATAGATGTTGCTCCGTGCAACGAGCGGGAAACCAGGGGGGTTGCTTATCTGGCTCCGTTATAATTCCCGGTCCTCAGGGTAAAAATGAAGGGGAGGGAAAGGGGGAGAGGGTGCCACATACTGACCTGACGGATCTACCTTTTCCCATGTCAGCTAGGCGCAAACCACGGTTGAGCTGAACTGTCGATGTATACTCAATGTTGCCTGACACGCCGTGTCCTGGTAACTGCCTATAATGCTCGCTCTCGACATGCCTAAGTCCAACAGCACTAACAACCTCAATAACGCTGGCAGTGGGCGATTATCAGCTCAGCTCTGCGTTCGGCTGCGTAGTTGCACTTCCGAGCTCGCTCGTATAACTCTCTCTCCTGCACTCTTGGCTCATAATGAGACGGCATATTAGCATAGGTGAAGTATACATGATGTACCAAATTTCGGCACCAGCATCGTCTCAGACTCCAAGGCTAAGATATAAAAAGTCCAATATACCAGGTACTAAACGGAGTACAAATGAAACCATGCATATTATATTCAAGACTAGGAGAACATAACTAGTCGCATATCCTACCAGTGGACTACTTATTATACAGGCTGAAAGAATTTGCATGAGCAGAACATGAAACAACAGGGGAAAAGCATGACGGACATAACTACCAGAGCCAGGAGGAACATAACAACCGCATCATCACTCTTATATTATTTATTAACTTAAGAGCCTTGCTATGCGGTTCATGATCCTATCCCTTAAACGGAGTCGCTTTGCTCCTCCATTGCCCGGCGGTAGTTCGGACTTTGCCCCTTTTCTCAAGTGTTTCTGGCTTTTCCTAAACTCCTTATCCCGGGCCTTTTGTTCTTTGGCCTTTTGCTTCTCCCGAGCTTTTTCTTCTTTTTCAACCTCACGCCTCTGCTGACTTGTGAGGCGGGATATTTGGGCCTCGTCACGTTTCTGAACAGACTCCTTGGTGGCTGGGGGTTTGACGGTGCTAGAGCTTTCTACCGCCGCTTTCACCTGTTCGTCCGAAGATGCCAACGCCGGAACTTTGCCTGGGATAACGGGATCGGTAGTAATGAGCCTATCTGGTGCCTTTGCTGGGACTGCGGGTGCCGCAACTCCTAACTCTTCGGCCGTAGGCACTTCATGTGCAGTGGTTGCTGGAGGTGCCTCCTCTTTTCCAACGAGCTCCGTCTGGTTTGCCTTCTCTGCTGTACCATGCTCTTGCTGCTTCATTAAAGGTACCGGAATAGGGGCAGGAACGGGAACTGGAGCGGCAGCGGGGGCTGGAGCGGGAGTTGTTTCTTTTGACGCTGCAGGTTCAGCTGGAACAGCGGAAGCTTGAGTTTGAACTGGAGCCTCATGGGCAACGGGGGCAACGGGAGCAGGAGGTTGCTCTGACACCTTTGCAGCCACAGCAGCGTAGCTAGGCTTCGGCGCTGCCGGCTCTGGTATCTGTTCTTGCGCCGGTGCCTCTGAGGCCGCTGTGTCAACAGGTTTCTCAATGATCTCCTTCTCCACGGTATCCTTCTCTATAATCCGCTCGATATGCTTCCCAGGAACTCCTGCTGCTGCGGTTGGAGGCACATACTCAGTCACCTCAGAGTGCCTTCGAGTGACGTGCGCCGTGTGCCCGGGACCCTCCTCGGTTTCTTCCTTGACCCACTCGTTTTTCTCCTTGATTCCGGAAGCGACCTGTTGCTTTGAGTCTGAGTCCACCTTAACAACAGTGTCAGCAACGTTTTCCTCCCACTTGTTCTCGGCATTATACCCTTCCTCTTTCTCGACAGCCTCGTTGCCTGAACTTGCATCTGGGCCCCTGTCAGCGGCTTCAGCCTCTCCATCAGCTGGAAAAGCGCCAATGATAGGCATTTCCGTGCGATGTGCGGCTCCGAGTGTTGAAGAATCTCTTCGGGGCGTCTCTGTGGCTCGTGTGCTTGACAACGGCCGCTGTGACTGTGCTTCCTCCACGTAGGAAGTCCTCTTGCCAAATAAGGCTGCATTAGCGGCTGCTCTGGAGGCTGCATTATGGTCATTGTGAACTCCAAGCTTGGAATCTTCCGCCGACCAAGTCGGAGAGGGAGGGCCATGTGCTCCCTGGGTGAGATTTGCGCTCGTGCCCGAGACATTCGCTGGGTCTGAAGGCCCCCTTGCATGGATATTGCTGCTCGTTGCCGCAGCTCCATTATGACCTGGTTATTTTATATCCAGTAAGTATTGGCACATAAGTGTAACCATGCGCACACACTAAAAAACGCACACAAACAGAACAAACTGGATCTCGGAGAGGCGCATATCAACCTTTTGAGAATGATAGTGGACGAGGCTTCTCGACAGACTCCTTCTCGTCACTGGATGCACGAGCATCTGCAATTGCGGACGCCACCTGTGGCTTGCTCTCATCAATTGCAACCGGTTTAGAAGCTGCGGGCGCCAGGCGATGCTTCCCCTTAGTCTTCTTCTTTTTCTTCCCGGTGTTCGCCTGCGTAAAATGCGATCCCTGTCCCGACATCATGTTTGCTGCTGGCAGCCGCACCTGGCGAGTCAGGTTCCCTTCAGCTTGACGGATATGCCGGGTGAAATGGTTGATTCCGATTTGGGAGGGAGGCAAAAGAGGGAGGGGTGATTGAATAATACAGGGAAGATGAACGAGGGGACCAGGAGGTATATAGTTGAGCTGACGAGGTTGACTTACTACCGATAGCAACACCTGGCCTGGCGATGTGACGGAGCCAACTGATATTTGCAATAGATTAGGGGGTATATGGTATGTATAGTTGCTGCCCACCCCCAGGCCTATATACCTTTTCATCCCTTTGTTTGCTGAACGGTAACCAAACAAAAGACCTAGAAACAACAGGAAGGGGGCCGAAGCCGTGGTCGCAGCGTAGCTCATGTGGCGGGAGCTGGTTCTGGTAGATATGAGGTCATAAAAATCCAATATGGCTCTGCAAAGTTGCCGTAGTATCGTCCCATGCAAAGTATCTATACAAGCTTGATAACACAATACATGGCACAAAGTAGTACATTCATTTCAGGAAGAGGGATTCCCTCTTTCTATGTACGCATGCAAAAAGCCGTCCCCATACTCCAACGGGGGGAGGGGGAAAAAAAAAGCAACCAGGACGGCCGACATGGCCATTATGTACTGCTGCCACGAAGGCTCGCCGGTAAGGCCCGAGGAAGGTAGGCCTGCGTTTTGCACGGCAGCATCGCAATTTTTGGCTGCAGAAGCTTTGGTCGGCTGGGATCCGTCAGCTCTGCTCTCTGCCAATAGAGGGACTGCAAGAACCGCTCGGAAACGCTGTCAACTGACCAACTGCCCATATTGTCGTAAGTGGTGGGCTGATGTCGGCAATCTTGTATGTTTGGTTAATAATCGATGCAGATGCAACGGAAGCACCGTGTAGTTAGTTAGCTTTTATTATTAGCCCTGTTCCCGATTATTATATAGCCCTACAGCCTCCCCCTAGCAGCATCCATCGTCGATAGCCCGAACAGCCCTGTAGACTAGGCTGGTTAATTTAGTCCAGCTAAGTGCAGCTCAATTCCCAGCCATCTCGCGAGGAGCGCCACCGGACAAAATGCCGCAGGAGAAGAGACGAGAATGGGAGAGAAAAAAAAGGAAAGAAAAAGCACCACCGGACATGTCATGCCAGAGAGAGTTGGGCGCCATCCACCATGTCCACCGTCACCGCCAGCCCAGCCAGCCATTGAGCATTCGCCTTTTTAGCTGCGAGTCTCCCCCTTGGCCGGTGGCGGGCTTGAGGATCCATCTCAACCAGCAGATGGAAGGCCTAGAAGGAAAAAAATGTGAGGGAGAAAGGTTTCAACCCTCGAATAATATGGGTTTGATGGATAATAATTCCCGGCCCTAATATTAAAATACTGGGGAAGAAGCGAGTTCAAAGAACTCTGGTAGTCTTCTGCTTCTTCTCCTTCTTTTGTCCTTTCTCATTTTTTCCCCCTTAACCTGATTCTGCGTCAGGTTCTTCATTTGGTGTTAATTAATTGAGCAGCTGAGAGCGGCCCCTGTGTTTCGTTTGTCAGGATCCCGCCTGTTGTAGCTGTTTCGCAGTGCTCACACGGCCCTGAGCGATTCGGTTTCTCTGCCTGGAGAGGAATGGGAGGCAGGCCATCCTGAGATATTTCTCTCCAATTTCCCTTCTTTTACTGTGCATTTTCCGTTCCTTTTGTTGCGTTTTGGGTGTTGGCCGTTCGTCGTTTTAATTGCATGACATCTTGGTTGTTCTTGAATACATCTCGATCCAGGGCTCTGGCTGTGTCTCTCTCTTGACAGCATGGGACTGGGGCTTCGGGAGAGAGTGAAGAGAGCCATCTTCAGCTCTCGTCCTGGTCTATCCAGCCATCCTTCATCGTCCCGGCTGGCTGAACGCCTCGAACAAGCAAAGGAGCACACCAATTCCGGCCCATCACAGAATAAACTGCAGCACCGGCACCGGCACCAGCATCAGCATCAGCATCAAGATCAGCATCAGCACCAGCAACAACAACAGTACCACAATCAGGACCAGATGCATCCGCCGACCTCTCCGACAACGAAGAAGTCATTCCGCGCAAGCATCATCAAGACGCTGTCCCCACGGACATCGAATCGGAAAAGCAAGATCGAGGAACCCTGGCCCAAGATCGAGCTGTACAAGCCACACGAGATTCCGCGGCCAAAGTACCGCGGGCCGGTCGACAAGAGGCACCTGGCAGTGCTGGAGGCATACTCGATCGTGCAGGCGACAGAGGGCTACAGACAGCGGTCCATCGACTCGTCTGTCTGTCCGCTGGCGACGAACCTGCCATCGAGGCGAGACAGCGTCACAAGCATCAGCGAAACGGTTATAGTGAGACGTCCCGGCGATGTCGAGGATGGAGTTGGCGTAGGCGAAGGTGCAGGCGAAGTAGAAGGTGATGTTGAGGTTGAGGTTGATGTTGAGGCTCAAGTCAACGACGACATAAACATCCGCAACACCAACCGCGACTCCTTGCAAGACGAGGAGGACTCGAACACGACGTCGACGGCGAGCTCTGACGAAGGCGCAAATGTCAGCTCGTCTACGCTTCTTACGTCGCATACGGAGGACGAGCAGCTGCAGCATCTCCAGAAGCAGCAGCGCCCGTCAGTGACGAGACTGAAGCGGACGACGGCGTTCACGGCAGCGGACCTGCACCACGCATTGAATTCCCTTTGATACACGAGTTTACGACCTACGGACGGCCTGTTTTAGTTGTTATTGTTTTCTTTTATCTTACCAGAACCATTGGGAGTACGGGCATCTATATAGACCACGGCGCTGGGGGGGGTAACAGGACATCTACTACACCGGTTAGCATGGAGTTACAATAGAGCAGATGATGATAGATAAATATTCCCATTTTTATTATTATTTTATTCCTATCAGTCGCATATAGATAATAAACATTCCTTCGTTAGTCGTATAGATGGCAAAAATGACACATCTACTCCTCGTGAGTTACGGCCATGTCCATCACTTCGACTCGGCCTTTGCCCTTGGTCTCTCCGCCGATGAACTCACCCAGCCCCTTGAAGGCCCCCGGCTCCGCAAAGCCCAGGACCTCCCATTCGTCGCCGCCTATCACCTCCTGCGACTCGATCTGTTCCAGGTAGCTGAGGATCCGGTCCTTGACCGTCCCCGCAGCCGCAGCTGGAGCCGGGGTAGAGGGAGACGCAGAAGCTTTACTCTGGTCACCCTCTTCGTCGTCGTCGTCGTCGTCAGCGGCGGCGGCCTTCTTACCCTTTTTCCCCTTGCCTTTCTCCTTTTTGGACGATGAGGGCGCGCTGTTTGCGTTGCCGGATGCACCAGTCGAGGATGGCGCTGTCCGGACGGGCTGTTTCAGTATAGATGTCGGGCATGTAATACGGAGACGCATCCTGGCTCGCATGACGGGTATAGGCTGCCAAGCGATCAGGGCCTTCATTGCGTCCAGGGCTTGGATCTTCGCTGACTTTGAAGTTGTGACGCCCGTCCACAGCGGTTTTCGCGGGGTGAGCGTCAGATCTGCTGTCTTCTTCGCTATCTCTTCGTCTCCTTCTGCCTCTGCGGTTTCATGTTGGTGTTGGTTTTGGTGTTGTTGCTGCTGCTGCTGCTGCTGTCCGCTGGCAGCACTCAACTGGTCCAGCGCTTTACCAATCATCCCTGTGGTGTAGACGCGTTTCGACACAGGGTCGACCAGCCTGGCAGACACTATCTCCAACACCTCCTTCTCGACCCGATCGAGGATATCCCGTCTCTCCTTCTCGCCCACTTGTACCTCACCCTTGCGCAGGATCTCCTGGATGACATCTTCTATCTTGTAATCCTTGCCAAACGACTTGGCTAGCTCTGCTGTGGGCGCAGTGTGGCCTCGGGATACGGAGAGGAAAACAGTGGGGATCTGAAGGACGTTGTCCAGGTCTGTCTCAGCTCCAGATCGGTACTCTAGCAGCTTATTCTTATAGCAGGCCAGTTCGTATCTCTTCTTGCCTAGAACCAAGTTAGCTATAATCATCATCATCGTCATCATCATCGTCATCATCATCTCTCTCTGTCTTTCCTGCTCACTGCCCACCTTTCTTTAACCGCACGATCGACACGTTTGTGAATTTTATCTGGTTCGACGGTTGCATTATCATCGGCATTTTGGCGGTGTTGCTCTGACGAGTCTCAGTTTATATATTAATCTATTAAAATATCCTTCTTTCTTTTTATAATTTCCTTTTTATCAGAAGAACAGCTCAACGCCGGGAAATGAGAATAATATAATAAATATAAATATAATATCAACTTCGACTTCGACTTCAACTTTTTGCAGCAAAAAGAAAGTTGCGATAAGATGAGTCACGTGTCGAAGATAAGCAGTCACGTGGGTAAATTAGTCATAATTACTAGCCGATGACTCAGCATGAGCCAAACGACGAATAACAACAAGAGAAGCAACAAGAGAAGCAACAAGAGCAACTTCTCCATCGATTAACTAGATAGAGGGAGATCCAGCTGCATCGATGTTGTGATGAAGGTTCATGTGATTGTGAATATCGTACTCCGTAGTAACGTCGAAAAACTTGGACTTGAGAACTCAACATCGACATCAATAGCAACACAACATCCGTATCCCCGTAAAAACAACCACAACATTGCCTTAGCCGGCGTCTTGCATCTATACTAGTCTTTCAGCTGCAGAGCCTAGCCCAAAGCGACCATTGTAGGGATACTCCAGATACAGACAGCTATTCCTTTGCGTCCCAGACTGCTGCCTGTCGCTGCTCAAAAGACTCCATAGACTCCATAGAGACAGGGTGGAAGCCATGGAAGCCCCAAGGCGGATCCCCTGCAGGAGCGGGCCGAGGCTAAACCACATGACATGGCTATAACTCACACATTTTTGATTAGATAACACTGTTCACGTGACACTTTCTTCTTCTCTTTTTTCTTCTTCTTCATTTTTCACCTTCAAAAAAACGACCATCGAAGAACAAACAAGAACATACAAGAAGAGCACGGAGTACGGAGGACACTCAAGTGAAGATTACTGACATCTCTCTGGACTGGCAATCGCCTCCTGCAGGCCAGCGAAGAGCTTCTCCGTCCAAGTTACGAGTCATCGGGCGGCGCCACAGCCAAAACTCCACCGCCCGGCATCGATCGCCAACGTCATCCGGCGCTAGGAACTACCTTTCCCCAGCCTTTCTCTCGACCTTGCCGGGCTCCCTCGTCCGCGCCCTCGTCCTTCTCCTTCTTCCTCTTCTTCTTCCTCCCGTTTCACTCTCTGCTACCACCAACCAACCTCACATCAAGTAGCAGAACGCACACCACCATGAAGTTTCTTACCACCGGCCTTTTGGCCACCGCTGCCCTCGCGGCCGCCCAGGAGCAGCAGGTCCTCCAGGCAGAAGACGGCCATGGCCAGGCTCCTCAGCGAGACGCCTCCATCTTCGACGAGACCCTCCAGAAGTTCCAGTCCAGCCTGGAGGACGGCATCTCCCACTTCTGGTCCGAGATGAAGACCAACTTCAAGGACTACCTCCCTCTGATCTCGCTGCCCAAGAAGCACACCCGCCGGCCTGACTCAGAATGGGACCATGTCGTCCGGGGAGCGGACATCGAGAGCGTCTGGGTCCAGGGAGCCGATGGCGAGAAGCGCCGCGAAATCGACGGCAAGCTCCATAACTACGACCTCCGAGTCAAGGCTGTCGACCCTTCTAAGCTGGGTGTCGACCCCGGCGTCAAGCAGTACAGCGGCTACCTCGACGACAACGATGCTGACAAGCACCTGTTCTACTGTGAGTACCTTGGATGTCTTTGCTTTTTCCCTGTTTATACATATGAATCAGGTTGCTGACGAGTTACGATACTAGGGTTCTTTGAGTCTCGCAACGACCCCAAGAACGATCCCGTCGTCCTCTGGCTCAACGGCGGTCCAGGCTGCTCTTCCTTGACCGGCCTGTTCCTCGAGCTGGGCCCGGCCACCATCGACAAGAACCTCAAGGTCGTCAGCAACCCTTACTCTTGGAACTCCAACGCTTCCGTCATCTTCCTGGACCAGCCAGTCAACGTTGGCTTCTCCTACAGTGGCTCGTCCGTTTCCGACACCGTTGCTGCCGGAAAGGACGTCTACGCCCTCTTGACCCTGTTCTTCAAGCAGTTCCCCGAATATGCCTCCCAGGACTTCCACATCTCCGGTGAATCCTATGCCGGACACTACATCCCAGTCTTTGCTGCCGAGATTCTGTCCCACAAGAACACCAACATCAACCTCAAGTCCGCCCTCATCGGCAACGGACTGACTGACCCCTTGACCCAGTACCCTCAGTACCGGCCTATGGCCTGCGGCGAGGGCGGCTACCCTGCTGTTTTGGACCAAGGCACTTGCCGCTCCATGGACAACTCGCTTGAGCGTTGTCTTTCCCTGATCGAGACCTGCTACAGCTCCGAGTCCGCTTGGGTCTGTGTCCCCGCTGCCATGTACTGCAACAGCGCCATCCTCGCTCCTTACCAGCAGACCGGCATGAACCCCTATGACGTCCGCACCAAGTGTGAGGACATGGCATCTCTCTGCTACCCCCAGCTTAACGCCATCACCGAGTGGCTCAACCAAGAGTCTGTCATGCAGGCCCTTGGTGTCGAGGTCCAGTCCTACGAGAGCTGCAACAGCGGCATTAACCGTGACTTCCTCTTCCACGGTGACTGGATGAAGCCATACCACCGTCTCGTCCCCAGCGTGCTCGAGAAGATCCCAGTCCTCATCTACGCCGGTGATGCCGACTTCATCTGCAACTGGCTCGGCAACCTGGCCTGGACCGACGCTCTTGAATGGCCCGGCCACAAGAAGTTTGCTGAAGCCAAGCTGGAAGATCTCAAGATCGTGAACAACAAGGACAAGGGCAAGAAGATCGGCCAGGTCAAGTCCAGCGGCAACTTCACTTTCATGCGTATCTTTGGCGCCGGCCACATGGTGCCACTTAACCAGCCCGAAGCCAGTTTGGAGTTCTTCAACCGTTGGCTCGGAGGCGAATGGCACTAGACGACGTCTGCCTGTTATTTGGATGCATGCACACACACACACACACACCCGTACTTACCGGAGTTTCGGATTTGCCATAGTTTGAATGTCTTTTGTACTTGTTTTGCCTACTGTTACTGATACAGTATCGTGTGATCGGTTTGTGATTTTTCTCGGAATTGTTTTAACACATCCCCAGGCTTTGTATAGCCGACAATAGAGCTCTACAGAATGCCAGCGTCTTTGCTAGACATCTACACATAACCATAAAATCCCCCCCATCGTAGACGATTACAAAACCAGTAAAAGAGTCGAGTTTTCTTTTTAAGAAACGGGATAATCCCATGTATTATCGCTCATATTTTTTGTAGTTTCATACATCAGACTAACGCCAGCCATGGGCAGTAAAGGAGGGGAGGAAATCGGCCCAAGGTGAGGAGATAGATTGAAGAAGCGACCGTTTCCCTTCAAAGCAGAGAAAACTAGTTCTCCGCCGTTCATGAGCGAGAATGATATTCATCGTTACATTTCTCATCTCATAACTCACACCACCCGCTCGGCCGCGCACGTACTTCATAAAAAAATGAATCGGCGAGAAGAAGAAAGACAAAAAAATGCAGAATATGGCATCCCTTCCTCCCCTCCTCCTGACCTCCCGACCATGCAGTACGCCTGCCGACATAAAGGAAGTCCCGAGACAGTACGTTTAACCCTTCTTCTTGCTGACACCGACGGTTCGTCCTCGTCGGCCGGTGGTCTTGGTGTGCTGTCCTCTGACACGGAGACCCCAGTAGTGACGAAGACCTCTGTGGGCACGGATCTTCTTCAGTCGCTCCAAATCTTCACGGAGCTTGCTGTCCATCTGATTAGCAAGGACCTGGGTGTCCTTGCCATCGGTGATGTCACGCTGTCTGTTGAGAAACCAGGTGGGAATCTTGTACTGGGTTGGGTTCTGGATGATGGTGACGATTCGCTCGAGCTCTTCAGAGGAGATTTCACCAGCACTGCAGCAAATGCATAAGATAAGTATACATATTTATTTCAAAGCCCAGCTGAATAGTATCCTAGGGGAAGTGAGGAAGAGGAAACCGTACCGCTTGTGGAGGTCGACGTCGGCCTTCTTGCAGACCAAGTTGGAGTATCTGCGACCAACACCCTTGATCTTGGTTAAGGCGTACATGATCTTTTGCTTTCCGTCAACATTGGTGTTGAGAAGACGGAGGATGAACTGGAAGTTCGACTTTTCGCCGGATACGAGCGCTATATCACCATCATCGCCATCCCGTCAGCATTCATCACGGCCATTATATGTTATCAATTTTCATCAAACCCGCTTCTTCCAACCGCCAACTCCGGGCCAGCTGCTGCGACTGCTAGCCCCCGGTGAAACCAGCAAAGGATAGAGAGGGTAGATAAGGGATGTCAACGTACACATGCTGGGCGATATATGAAATATCGAATCAGCCGTCTGGCGGTTTGGGGTTGAGATGGAACAGAAATGTCGCTGCGTCGAAGTCGCAAAGGAGAAAGTCGAAGTTTCTCGTGATGTCTTTTTTTTGTGTGGGATTCGAAAGCGCGCTAGGCCGCTTTGGGATTTTGCGTGGGAAAGTCGTTCGCTTGGTGATTATATAAGTGTCACATGACATATCTTTCCTGATTGGTCAGAATGTTCAGGGCGAAAGAAGCAGCGAAGGCAGCGAGGGCAGCGAGTATTGTATATGCAGTTAAGACGGACTGGACATCTTGAGTGGACCATGATCTTCTGGTATCGTAGTAAAGGTTTTATCGTGGACAGGCATTGAACTATAGCTCAGTCTAGTCCTGAGATGTACTGCCTAATATTACTGTAACAGCCAAAAGTGGTTGCAGTCCGTCAAGGTAAAGGAGTGAAGTACGTATATAGCTATCTATCATGATGGAAATATATGCCGTGCCAGAACAGTATTAGACCTATCGAGTCCATCGTAGTATCAAGTCAGTCTAACATGGGGCTCAAGGAGAAAGAACAGTGTGGTAAAGGAGAAGAAAAAGGCAGTCCATAAATTATTCCCCAAGTCCGCTGTGAAAGGAGAAGGTATCCGCTTCCAAAGATCAAGAAGAGAAAAGAGCATGGATGTATATACATATACTGCCTGCTTTAGCAAACCATATCCAAGTCAAAGGGCGAAACCAAACGAAGTGAACAAATCATATCTTTTTTTGAGTGTGGTTAATCAAGTGTAACGCATCAGGACAACGTAAAATTGGTATAAAACGACGGGTTTGAATGGGCAGGATTAGAGAACGGCGACGGTCGGGCAGCCCACAAGAAACGAGGAGAGTCATGAATCATGAGAATGGGTAGACTGGGGCCTTGACAATGACATTGCCAGCCCCCTTGCCTCGAACTTCTACAGCGACAAAGGCGGCAAAACGGATACGGTTTTCATTCTCCTTTTCGCGAGCAGCTTCGACAGCTTCTTCACGTTCTCGGAAATGGCCGGATGGCGGCCGCATGGAGTCCGTGGAGTTCCCAGGCCCAGAATGTGGCTTTTTGCTTATCAGTGAGCCAAAGACTGACTTCTTGCGGCCCTGACTAGCCGGCTGAGGTTGGGTCGGGAAGTTTGAGTCTTTTTCATCTCCGGCTGTCGCCTCGGAAGAGGAGATGGCTGCCTCGATGCCCTTGATAGATGACTGGTCTACCCTGTCAGTTGCAGCGGAGGATGGTTCTGAGCCCAGTCGCGGCTCTATTCCGGGGTTGGAAAGGGGTGGTAGGGTAGTCTCGATTTTCATATGAGAGTCCGTGATTGTAGCGCCGGGGAGGAAATACTCAATGGAGATGTCTCTTGATTCTAGGGGTATATTTGCGCTGATTCCAACGGCAAGCTCAACAATCATCGCCACGCCATTCTCTAGCCCAGGAGGAGGTGGTGTCTTCAAATTCATCTCTAAGCTAGCTGTGAGCTTCTCAACAAGATTTCGAGTCAAAAGGGTTCGGTGCTCGTCAGCAAGTTTGCTCTGAAAGATATCACCGAGTCCATCAAGAGTGGTGCGGCGCCAGGTAGACACCTTGGATAAATGGTTCTCTTGCTCTTCCTCGGTAACAAACTTTCCCATTCGCCGAACGTTTCGTTCAATCTGCTTCAGTTGGCGGCTAAGATTAGGCTCCAGGCCTGGATGGAAATAACGGTCGAATAGTTCGTCTACGATCCAGCGTGTGAGACAAGCTCGGCCAACGGCCGTCATCTCCTTCGTTCCCACAGTGTGAGCATCCTCGTTAACGACACCCTGAAGCCAAGGGGGTATATTTTTCCAGTCCTTGCGAATGTTGAAGGAGAGGTTGTTTATGGCACCGTCCAGACGGCCCAGGCGAGTAGCATATTCGTTGTCATCTAACACAGTCCTGGAAGCGGACATGCGCTGGTGGGCAACAGTGTTTTGCAGTTGTTGTACTTGAGCTTCCTTGTCGAAGTAGTACCTTTTGACACGATTATATTTAAGCTCTGTATAATAGGGGTTAGTTCGCACAGTTGTCCAGGGCGAAAGCACAGGCACATACGTAGTTCCTCATATTTCTGGATCCAACCGTTTACATCAAGTTCAGATGCGTCGTCCTTTGCCTTTCCAGGGGGTGGGGGAGTCTCTTGTTCACGATCACCGGGAGTTGCTGACTGTGAAGAATTTCCCTTGAAACTTTGCCCCTGTGGCATGTTTGGAGGGAACTGTTGTTGCTGTCCTGAAGCCTGCTGCTGCTGCTGCTGCTGCTGCTGCTGTGGCGGCGGCTGTTGTTGTTGTTGTTGTTGCTGCTGTTGTGGTTGCTGCTGCTGCTGCTGCTGAGATGTATCAATGGGCTGTCTGAGACCCGTTGGTCGTTCCAGGGCCATTCCGCTTTGTGAAAGTATAGGGCCAGCAACAGGTTGGAGGGACTGTCGATAGTGAGGTTTTTGATAGTTAGAATCCGGCGATTGGTAATACGGGTGAAGAGGGGAAGGGGGACCAAGAGACTGTTGGGATGGTGGCCTCGGGGGGTGATATGGGTCTGGTTTTGGCGAATATCTTGGGGGGATTGATACCTGGTCTGAGGACTGGTTTGGTCTATGTGTTGCCGTTGATGTCACAGCGGGCTGCGCCTGAGGCTGGTCTATTTGGAATTGGGGGTTTTGCTGTAGCTGTTGCTGCTGGTGGGGAGAAGCTCCGACTACCTGGTACTGATTGTATTGCTGCGGCCGACCCTTGTAGTATTCCTCGTGCTGGCCCAGAGGCTCGGTGCTGACACGCTGGATCTGGGGGGGCTCAAATGGCTGGATGTCAAGATGAGACGACGACCGACTGGCACCTCTGGCGGGGTAAATGGATGGAGGCAGGCTGGGTTGAGACGAGTTGTTAGGGAGCTGTGGGAGCTTCTTCTCCGTAATATCAATCTCCTCTGGGTCCGGAGCTGGATCGGAAGGCGGGAGCGGGCCGACTTGGTACGGCTTTGGGTGAGGGATTGGGTTACTAATTTTCTTCCTAACAGAGACGTTTCGACCAGGCTTGGCGGGGTTCTGGGAGGAGCTCTTATCCTTATCCTTATCCTTTGAGTGTAGGCTAAAGAAACTTCGGCGGGATTTGCGCGGCTGTGTTTCTGTAAGCGGGGAAGCTTCAGTGCTGTGAGGAGCGGAAGGCAGTGATGGTGCGGCAGAGAGGGCGTCGATGCTGTGATCAGGCTGATGGCTCGCTGAGGGGACGAGGTTCAAGGTCGGCCTGCCACCTGCTGCCGCTGCCGCTGCTGAAGGATAGGGCGCCGCTGCAGAGCTGGATGAAACCTGGAGCGGGAGAGAGAAGTTCTCAGAACGACTTCCCGCATGAGCAGGATGGGTATAGCTGGCGGCGTTGCTGTGCTGGCCAAGTTGATACGTGCCACTGGGCAGCTCGTGGGAACCGGTGGCTGGTTGGAAAGTATGCTGCGGGTGGGGGTTCGCTGGGTGTTGTTGCTGGTGCTGCTGGTGCTGTTGATATAGCTGTTGCTGTTGGTGCGGTGGTTGATGTTGCTGTTGTTGCTGATACTGATGCTGCTGGCTGCCTTCTCTGTTATGATGAGGGTGGTGGTTCTGACTGCTGACGCTGCTGTGGTCGTTGGTGTTGTGCGGAGCCGACTCCACGGAATTCAAGAGTGTCGGCTGCGATTTGTTTTTATGGAAGAATTGCATGAGTGTTGGCTTTCCCGGGGCGTTTCAGTTGCGGCAAGCAGGGCAGAAGAGAAAGAGGGATAAAAGAGATAAGTGTCAACTATCTGAAATGCAGCCGTCTTTTCCTTTCGGTCTGGTAGTTATCCTCTCTCTCCGTCTGTCTGCTGCTTGTCCGGCCTGGTGAACAGTGGTCCTGAGGCAGGGATGGCCGGAGTCAGAAAACGGGCGGCTGGTGGGGGAGGAGAGTTAACTGTGGCCCAGTCCACGAGATGTGAGTGCCTGTACGCTCGAAGGAAAAGCCGCTGTTGGTCGGTGTTTAGCCGGCCTAGCTGGTCAGTTTAACTAGCTAGCCAACCAACTGGTTAGTTGACCTATGAGCTGACTGGGGGGAGTAATATAGGGGTGTCTAAATATAACTAACTCAGGGGCGCAGTCAAGGACGCGCACAAATGCAGGCGGCGATCAGCCAGCGCCGCATCAAAGGCCAGATAACTATTAATTCGAGTCTTCTCGGACCCTCCGAGCAGCTTCAGCTAGTTTAACGAGCGACCCAGCCGGTGACAGTCTGCCTGGCGCTGGCTGGTTGGGTTGGTGTAGGCGATGGAGTCGTCCATCGTATTCAGCCTAGGCGGGATAACTCTGGCGCGTCAGCGCAGTCCTTCGTAGCAGGCAGACGGGTAAACACGAAGCCTGAGGAACCAAGCAGGCCGCAGGCGGCAGACTGCAGCCTGGATATGAGGGTGAAGATGCATGGAGTTGACCGTCAGCCAAAGGGGAGAGAAGTTGAAGTTGAGGATGAGGTTGAGGTTGAAGTTGAGGTCCCAAAAAAGGCAAAAGTCACTTCACTATCAGATTTGGTGCAAAGATACCCAGCAAGCCAGGATTAGAACGACAGACACTTGAATAGAACTGGTAGAAGATGATACCCATGGAATAAAAGCCTAGCCAAGGGGCAGATGATTTCTAAATCTAAAAATGAAGAGTGCCAGAGATGGACACAATGTCTCAAGCAAGGCTCGGAAGAAGAATAGAACCATAACTAAATGAAAAAGAAAAAAATTATGGATAGCAGAAGGACTGGAGGCCTTGAAAGCTCAGCTACGAGATGGCCAGGATGACCGATCAGACACGGACGCAGGCATAGTATCCAATTTCAAGCTTCTCGCAGGTAGGCCCAACAGCTGGATTCCACTGCTTGAGCTGGGCGACGGAGATATGGTGCTTGCGGGCAACACCCTCACATGAGTCTCCCTTCTTGACCAATTCAAACGACTTGCCTGCATAGAGTTAGCATTCTGGTTGAGTTGGACTCTGAAGATAGAGAAGAATTTGACTTACAGCCTGGGTTTGTTCCGGGCTTGGTGGGAGATGGCCAGCCCTGAACATCGCGGGCATGAACACCTACGGCGGCAGAGGGAGTTGGTACCAAGTTGGTTTTTGTGTCACCCTTCACGCAGACTCGTGTATTGGCCTTGAGGTTTGAACAGACGGTATCAAGGTTGCTGGGCGGACTGATAAGTCATGTATACCTATAGATTTGCAAAAAGGGCTCACTTACGGGTTCAGTCTGAGAAAGTCGCTGAAAAGAAGGCCAGGGTACTGCTGAGCGATATTGAAGCATGTATCTTTGGCCTTGACGGTATGATATTGTTTGCACCCTACAATAGCAACACCAACAGAGCCGGGTGTAGGGGCAGGGGCATTAGCATCACGCTTGACGTAGCTGCCCGTCGGTCTCAGTTTCTTGGTCAGGGTTGTAGCATGAACAACCATCTTATTCTCCATTCCATTGGGGAGGTTAGGGATATGTGGTGGCATGAAGGCCGGCTCAGATTGTTGTTCGGGCAGGCCAGTTCCCATTATTGGTGATCTCGTGCTCATCGTGTTTCCATGATTACCCTCAACCACGCCCTTGTGTCCCCAGTCTGGTGGAGGAGCTTCTTTTGGTCCATGAAAGTCCCCCAATCCCCCTGTAGGAGACAGACCATCCCGCTTCCGAGCACCATTGTTGCCCCAGTCATTAAACAAACCTGGTGGAAGTGGTTTTGTTTTCGGAGGAGGGTCATTGCGCTTCTGAGCATGGTTGTTGCCCCAGTCGTTAAACAAACCTGGTGGAAGCGGTTTTGTTTTCGGAGGGGGGTCCATCTGCCCGCGAGTCTGCTTACTGACATGAGAAGGCAGGAAAGCACAGTAAGAGGCCTTGCTCTGGATGTTTGAGCAGTCACTGTTGAGTTGGGGGTTCTACACGGCGGTTATATGGTTAGTACAGGGCACAATTCCTAAATATCAAGTCAATGAGATGGGAATCATACCCAGAAGATGAACTGCCTCTTGGCAACATTGATGGTGTCTAGGAAGGCATCGCAGGTAAGCTTCCCTGAGGCATCGACGACGTTTATCCAGGAAGTGCAGCCCTTGTGGACTTTCGGGTCGACCGCGAAGTCAGCGGTTCTGGAATGGTGCCATTCAGGACCGCCAGCCTGGACAAGCGAGACGGCAACCAGGGGCAGAAGAGCGTACTTGACCATGGTGGTAAGTAGTGGTATTGTAGATTTTGAACGACAGTATCGAAGATGATGAGGATGCTGATGAGGAATATAGAAGGGGCCATGTTGAAGAAGCCCCTTCACGGCCTTTATATAGATCTCCTACAGCGCACTCCGTCTTCTTCACTGCGGCGATAGAGCGGATGGTCATTATCAACCTGATTCCACAGTGTATGCGCGACGTCCATCTTCACCAGAGCTGGTAAACACTGAGAAGGATGATGAGTATCTCGAGACAGGACCACTTTGCAGCTAGTCAAAGAAAAACAGCGGCGTCGATTCCATGGCGCTTGAATTGAGTGGCACAGAGGGACAAAACGTCCCGCTCTCTTGCTTCTATTCTCATTCCCATGCTTCATTTATTTGCGCTTGGGGGTATCTTCTTCGCTCCTTGGGGAGGGGCTGTACAGCGCAACTCGCAGATTTCGGGGTATCTCCTGTCGAAGCAGTAGTTAAAGAATTAACCCGAGCGACAAAGAATTAACCAAACGACCAGTTGACTGGATAACAATTGCTAGTTAATGCTGCATAACTAGCTATTCAGATCGAAGATCCTCAGTCGGGTGAATGAGGGCACACAGCTTGTAGATTCTTGGGGGCTGCGATGGTAGGAGTTGGCTCCTATCATGACTGACCCTGTTCGATACCAACAACATCAACAATATCATCCTCCAGGGCGACCCGGACGGGCGGAGGTAAAGGTGGCGACCACCGGAGTATCACCATCTGCCTGTCTGTGGAGTGCAGCCCTTCAAAGCACCACTCGATCCGCGACTCTTCCGCGCTGGCTTTATCGTGTTCGCTGCGCAAGCAGAACTTGTTGTAACTAACTGGTTAAGAGACTGGCATGGTATCAAACAGCCTGGTTATTTTTTCATCCGGTCGAGTCGCACTGTACTCCCTCATGCGGAGAGACATCACTACCTACGGAGTATGTCTCCTGATATCTGAGCAACCAGAGCAAACTCGACTGCATAAGATGTGATAATTAATATTCGGGTGTGGGCATCTCCGATGTCTGCATCAGCTTCGGCTAGCTAAGCAAGTTAAGTTCGTGCCTAAAGGGCCTGAATGGACACGACGGATGAAACGACGGATGTGATATCGACATTCAACTCGTCAAGTTGTATCCATGTCCGTTCGTCTCGCAAGCTAGCTGGTTTGCTTGCTTCTTTGGTCGGGTCTGGGGTCATGAGTTATTGCAGGGGCCGCGAAGATCATGGTTATCAACCTTCGATAATAAGTTAGTTATTGACCAGGGCCCCCAGCACATCACGTATGGCAAAGTAACGCAATTATCCACTTTCTGACCCTTCTGCCTGTTCAATTGGTCCTTGGAGCAGGAAATAAGAGTCCTGGCACGAGATCGCGGGAGAAGCTTCTGTTTGATGTATTTGATCATGGGCTCAGGCCTGTCCTCGGGGCACAAGGGGGTGTACACAATAATTAAGAAAGTTAACTGATGTGCCAGATTATCAGAAACCGAGAAGGCAACAGGTGAGTTCTGTACGGAATATGGATACATATCTGAGTATTCCAGCAGGCAGCCTTGGTGCTACAATATAGAAACAGCTCCATCGGTCCTTATATTCAACTCTTCTAAGTACAGTAAGTACTTATGAGAACTCTCACTCAGTAAATCTCTTTCTCATTAGAAGTTATCAAACCATGGATCCTCGAGCAGCTGTTTTGCCGTGCGGCGTTCATCTGGCAGCAACTTGAGCATCGACCTCATAAATCGAATAAACGATTCTTTCTCTTGCCCAGATAGTCGCGCATCCAGGGAGAGCGGTGGTATGGCTGCATATTTATGAGCAATATAGCGACCTACTTGCGTGTCAGCACTGAAGCTGCAACTAGTTAAGGCCTCCAAAACGATACGGAGAGAAGGAAGGTTGCATACCACCTGGGTCAAAACACTGCTCGGTTGTCTCACTATGCCTAACAAATTCGCTCGGCGCTGACCCCAATCAAGGCAACCATGAGTGCCAGATGCTTGAAGCAGTCATGACCACCTTTTAGTGTTGAATATATCCCCAAACAGATGCTATCCTTCAAAGAGGTCCTAGATCTATGAGCAAGCAATTAGCAGAGCAATACAACACGGCAGCTACACAAGAGCAGTACGTACCAACCCCACCAGGTTCCAAATATCAACAACAACAGGCCCCTGAATATGGAATGAACCATACAACTGCCGGATTAGCGATTGAGATGGATTGGCAGAATTGATATTTGTAAGGTGTTTGTAGATCTTTAACTCACGATCAGTTACCGTGGGAAATTTTGGCAGTGATGTAGATACTTTTAGTGCACTGTACTTTTTGTCCTTAAGAGTGGCCATTTGCTGAGGGAGAGCTTGTTAAACTCGTAGTTAATGAAAGCACAAGCTGAAGATCCCAGCATAACCAACTGGTTGAATAAGCCCCATAGCCAATTTTGCCCGTAACCTGGTATCTGGTCTTGTACTGTATATATCTCCAATATTGACTGGGTAATAATACTCCGGCTTATAGTGAGGCAAAGCCTCCTCCTCCACAGGTATCTCTAGTGGTAGAATATTAAATGACCGAGGCTTTTTTGAGGACGCCAGGTTTAGCCGCAGCAAATTTCTCCAAGTACCTATAATCGAAATGACATGTTTGCATTAGCTACAAGTCTTAAGACTTGAAGAGTTTTGAAAATAACCATAGAGCTAAGGGTATATGACACGGGTCACATGGCTCGTGGCAACGCTTTGCCAGCGGATAAGCTTATAGTTATGGATCGGTTCCTGCAATTTTCGCTTGAAGGGGGGGATCCTGTCACGAACTAAGTCCTTAGTTAACTAACTGGGTGGAGTACCAGCCGGCAGTGACTTTAGCTATACTTCGTAACTGCAGCTTCGTCGGCTAGCTGGGAGACGGTCTGGATGTATCGGCGTGTAGATAACTCGTTAGTATATCAATCTCCATGGATCCTTGCAGCTGGGATCCATGCAAATTCGAGAAACGACCGATTACACGCAGTCGAAGCCGTTGTTGCACCCGTCTTGCCTTCCTCTTTTGAGCCATAGACAAACACACTCACGGGCTGGCTTGCATTAGCGAATAATAAATACTCATGTACGTAGACACATCCATCTCAGCTGTTCGTCTCCGTGTATTCGCGGGTGGGCAGGGGAGTTGGCTGCCTGAACTAGTTACATCGTTATATATATCATGTCCGTTTGATCCTGTGTTGTTGTTTCTTTTGCTGGTCACTGATTCTTCGAAATATATCGGTGTTGATCTCGCTGGCTTTGATTCACCCGAAGACGCATATCCGTTGATAATAATACATCCAGCCGCCAGTTAGTATAACGAGGATCCTGTGTCCGTTGGAGTCGTCGCTGACCATGCAAGGACAAAGTATAACAGAGCTGCCCTGCAGAATCTGCTTATTTCTCATGACGAGTTGGCGCTGCGACTGTTGATACTCACGCTGTTATTATTATTCTCCATCTGGGAATAAGAGCCCTGCACTGTGAGATGGCTTTCACTTGCGGCCTGCCCTCGATCTCGGTCCAGGTCCGGCTGCTGCTGGTGATCGCAATATCGACCTGTTTCCTCATTACAGAGCTGGCCGTTGGGTTCAAGACCCATTCTCTCGCCCTCATTGCAGATGCATTCCATTACACAGGCGACCTCCTATCATTTGTCATCGCATACCTCGCTCAGAAGGTATAACAGCTTTCTTCTCACATCTCTTCACTTTCTTCATATGCTTCTTCTTCGTCGTCGTCTTCTTAATATTCAAGCTAACGCAACTTAGCATGCATCTGCGTTGGGGCGGGACATAATCCCTGAAGAGACGGGCATCGAACTCGAGGCCGCCGAAAACCGCACCGCAATTATCCGGATCGACCAAAAGGACGGGCGCCATGTTTTGCCTCTGCTCGCTGCTTTTTTCAACAGCGTCTTCCTGCTAGCTCTGGGGCTTGCAATTTTCTTGCAGGGTCTGGAGAAGTTTGTCCATCTTGATGGTACCTCATCCTTGTCGATTCGTTCGGTCCTTCATAATTTAGCGTGCTGTGGCTGACTTCTCGTTATAGAAATCGCCAACCCACAGCTGGTCCTGATAATAGGTTGTGTCGGTATCTTAACCAACGTAGTCTGTGCCTGTATTCTCGGAGCGGACGGCCATCATCATCACGGCCACAGCCATGGTCACAGTCATGGTCACAGTCATGGTCACAGCCACAGCCACGAGCATGATCCCCATGCTCACCCTCATGAACATCATCACGATATAAGAAGTGACGAAGAGAAGCTTTCCCATGGAACAGCTCTCTCCATAAAAGCAGTTCTCCTTCACATCGCTGCCGACGCTCTCAACAACCTGGCCGTGATAGTCTCGGCGGCCATTATCTGGAAGGTGCCGACCCAGAGCTCACCTGAAGATCGACCCCATCACGACTCGGAGCATAACCACTATGGCAGCCCTCATCCGAAGTACTATGCTGATCCAGCGTGCACCGTCTTCATCGCCATTCTGATCATGGCCAGTACGGGCCCGGTAGTGCTGCAGTCCGGCCGGGCGCTGGTGGCCGCTGCAACGGGGACAAGTGTCAAGGAGATCCTGTCAGATACTCAATCCAAGGAGGATAAAGAAGAAAAAAATAAGGAGTAAATATCAGAAATAAATGCTGGTTGTTGGATATACCCCTCCGTCCGGTGTATATATAGTTATATCTTTCGTTCCCTTAACGAGCCCATCCAGGGACATACTTGTCATCTTTTGTCCATCTTGAACCACCTATGTAGGCTGCGACTACATAACTAGCGCATTGCAAGACTGGAAATGATCTTCTCCTTTTATCTTTTCTATTTTTATCATATTAGGGACATATATGTTTTGGGAGAATTCCTTCCATTAAATGTGAAGAATATCCAATTAACCAGCTTTGCTTCTTCCTGCTTCTCGTCGAGTTTCGCTTCCATTAGGCGCGAGTCAGCTGAGTCATCGCAATACATTTGACCAATAGTAATTCTTTATATTTAGACTTTCTACATAAGGCTATCTATTGGCTGCTCTTATTCAATCGCTGCGATGTTATTGGCCTGCTCTTGGCAAACTTTCCATATTAGGTTTAGCCTATTTAGTCATCAGGCACTAGCTCCCGCCCCGTCTCAGACACGTGATAAACATTGTTTTTCAGCCTCTTTCTTAAATATTTACAGCAACCACAGCAACCAACAAGGCATATGCATATTCTACCGAACGAAACCTCGATTAATATGTCCTTACGATGCTGATCTTTTTGCTCAGGCCTTTCTAGCATTCAGGGATCCAAGGGGGCAAAACCAAGTTACGGAGTGCGCTGCAGCCCGATCATTCATATACGAGCCCCTGATCTGGTTGCCTTTTCAGCCTCGTCTTACATACGAAAAATAAGACCCTCCAGCCAATTGGAGCGCGGAAAAATATAAAGGCAGCCATGAACCTCCTGTGCATCCAAAGTCCCGAGAAGGCTCGAGTGAGATGGGACCCCTAGTCTGTCCATCAAGAATGAGAAAAGAGAGAAAAAGAACCTGGTCTGAAATGGACGGGTAACAGACCCGTCCCTAACTTGGTGACCTCTGCTCAGCCACGCCACTGCTAGAGCATATAGAGAGAAAACTAACGAGTATAACTGGAGGCAACTCCCCGAGCAGGCCTGCAAGGGGATACAAGCTCACAATAACTCGTTCTATCGCTCCATCATCTATATCCAAATTACTACTGCGCATACTCCAGGGTGTCTGGCTGAATGGCCCCTCCAACTTTACCTGTTCATTCGCGTGAGCTGATTGGAACTGATGCCGTCTGGAAGGAGGATTACTCACGGCCCTCGGATGCCGAGCGCCTTCTATCCACAAACTCGGCCTTAGCACTGAATCGAGATGGCGCAGATGTATCGCTTTGTCTGTTACCATCACCTGGCAACTCTCATCTTGCCGTGGCAGAAGCGGTTTCCTCTGCAAGGATAATCACCGTCACAATCTTCCGGCTCTGTGAACAGTTTCCACAAGTCTGGACGTCAAAGACTAGCTTCGACGTTACTGCGTCACCCTCTGCCAGCTTCTATGCCTCCGACAGGACCAAAGTCAGCGGTGCGATCACGGAAGACGGCACCCATGTCTTCATCCTTTGCAAACCTCCAACCGGTGGGGTTCTGGCCTGGACAGTGACATCAGAACATGGATGGGTCAGACGCAAGCCGCCATCTAATACAGACAGTTGGTATTCACTCAATGATGGTGTGCAATCTGATGACGGGGAGCACATGTTCTACAAATCTCACAAATATGGTGGATTTTCTCAGAAGAGACAAGTGGAGCAAATTGCGGTATACGACATTCGAACATTACAAGAGTCCAGTCGGTTTGCAGTACGCTTTGGCAACGCACGTTTCTCACGCGACTTACATTTTCTTCGGCCCCTTAGCGCTGATCGTGCTGTTCACTGTGCAATATCGACAGCAGGTTCCAGAGAGAATCAGACGAGCCCCCCTTTGGTTTTCTCTTCTGATGGTAAAGTACACTTTAATTGTGATGGGATTGAGGGTGCCCTAAGACTTCGAGGCATCGTGACTGTGTCACCCGATGGTTGCCATATGGTGTTCGTGCATTTTGAGGATGGCCTGGTTTCGCACTGGGATCTCACAGCTCCCACTCTGAAGCCGCTTGGTACAGCCCAACTACCAGGTGTTGAGGTAGCCACTCTCCGACAATGGGTTATTAATGGTCAATTGACAGACGTCCGAGATAGCATCCCAAAACAGGTCCACCACTGCAGATTTTCGCCATCTTCAAAGGTCGTTACCATTATTACTGCAACCGCTGGATACGTTGTAGTGAACGTTTTCCTGACGCTTAACCTACAACTTATATACCACTATCAAGCGGAGAATGTACATTGGCCAGGCTACGTAACACTCCAGATAGGATGCAGCAATGAGACGGGCCTTACCGTTTTTGGTGCTTCACCCACGACTGAACACCCGGATACCGGAGAAGTGTTGGGGGTACTAGGGGCGGTGATTCCTCTTCCAACTATTTATGACAAGATCAAACAGATTGAAGACTATTTCGATACCACCACCAACAGCATTTCAAAGGTCTTAAAGGGTCCTGGATCCTCAGAGAAGACCCCATTCGTCAAGTTTGCCTTCATGCCCGATCGTGGGTTTGTTCACGAATCTGGGTTATCCCCGCAAATGTCAGCAGACGATAGACTAAGGCAGGATTTCCTCTACGAATTTTCGTTCCGCAGTAGTAATTCTACAGCTAATATGCCATCGACTCCTGAACTACGAGAAAAGCATGTGCCTCTTTTGGCGTCGCTCACTCCTTTCTCTTGGGACTCGACAAAGTCAGTCTCGCTATTTGGCGTCGTTATGAAGTACAAATACTACATTATCGCTATTGGGAATTGGGTTCAACGCGAAGTTACAAGATATCGTTCTACACCTGGTATAGTTCGTGTTTTGTATGTTTCAGAAACTATACTCTCATCAGACACGGGATCAGAGAAGATTGCAGTATATAGAGAAGAGCCTCACTATATTCTCTCCGTGTTTTCCAGCAAGGATACTTCCTTTGGTCGATCCTTTTCTGGAGCACCACTACCGCTGCCACGACACACAGTCATCACTCCACACTTCCTTGAAGAGGATGCCTGGTATGATACCTTTATAATCAAGGAAGCGGAACATGGAACTCTTCCCGGTGGCTGGATGACAACTCCCAACCCACTACTAATAGCTTCAACTTCATTTGGGGCATATTTACCACCTGTTGTTGTTAGCGCAGGGGGAGATGCGCTTGACTATGGTCATCGGAACCGTTCACACTATGTTGTGGCCAAGCATGCAATGTGGCATTCATACGGCCTCCGAGGCCTTAGAAACGGGGACAACGCCAACGAAATTTTCTTCGGTGGAGGACGATATATGGATGCTCTTGGATCTTATTTCAGTATGATATATGACGACAGAAGTTACAATGGCATGAGTCCACTGTTCCCAAGCACTTTTGCTGCAGCTTGCAATATGGACTGGCGGTCCCAGAGCACTAGACATGTGGATGCTTTCTTCCGGAGGCTACATCAGTCATCACAAGACAAACTATTATTCAATGCACAGTCAGTAGCCTGTACTCTTCCCCTGGCCTGCCACGTCCGGCCCTTTGGAACCCTTTCATTCATGCGGCATGTTGTACTTTTGCCTTTCCGCGTTGTGGAAATTGGCCCAGTGGATGTTAGTGCCAGCAATACTCTAATTCGAGATGCTAAATCGGGCTTGGAACACGTGCAGACCAGGATCTTCCTAAACGACATTCAGTGGTTTATGCGGCGGCTTTTTGGTGGATTTCTCTCTTCGTTATCGCTCATCTCTTCGACTAACGAATATCTCGAGGCAAACTCTAGCGTGGTAACCCTACCCCTGCCTGGGTTTTCTTCTTTTAACCACCGTCTCTTTAAACCACCTCCCGTATCGAATTCTGATACTGACCCGTACTGGGAATTTATTCGAGCAACATATCCCGATCCTAATCTTGCAGCCTGGGAATCGGCTATATTACGTTATGTTGAACAGAGTGGAAAGGGTCCAACTAGTCCATTCACCAGACTGGTGGAGGAGATCCTTTACTTAAAGGACCGGGAGACACAATTTTTATTCTTGAGAGTTATCTGGCTGGATAAGCTGCTGAGATGGAAGATGCGAACCTTTGGACGCTCAGTGTATCTGACTCGCGTTGCTGGTCCGATGCTGATACTCTTTACAGTCCACCTTGTCGTTAGCATCCTATTAACAGGCCGCAATTCGCATATTGACATTACTTTCCATGATGAAGTCGACGGCGATTCTTATTTCAGCGTGACATCAATTACGACACCCATCAAGGCCTTGGCTAGCATTGAAGCTATTTTTGCAGCTTACATCTTCCTAATAAAAGCTCGACAGGCGTATCGTGTTCCGCGGCTTTTCCGCCGCTCCATATTCAACTATATTGACCTGGCAGCTGTTATCCTAGGCATTACAACGTTCGGCCTTGTTGTCTCAAACCGGTCACCGCCTAGGGCGTTCCTGGCATTCTCGACACTCCTCCTATGGATTGCAGCTCTTCTAATGCTGAGGGTGTATGAAGCAACAGGCACGTTACTGCTGCTGCTGACGGAGATGCTGCATGGTGTCTTACCCTTTTTGATTCTACTTGCGTTAATTGTCTTGGGTTTCACGTTTGTTCCCTTCTTGCTGCTTCGGAATATCGATTCGACTGGGATAGACCAGACACCGTTCTCGGACTTTGGCTTGTCTATGTCGGAAATAATCAAGTTCATGGCTTCTGACTATGATGCCTTGAAAGTGTGGGAAAGGTCATCAGCGGCCGCTCGAACGTTGCGATCTCTATATATCATTGTGGTCACCATTCTTCTCCTGAACACACTTATAGCACTGTTGAACCTGAAAGTAAAGAGCGCAGATGAACGAGTAAGTCTAACTGCTCATTAAGCACGCACTACTAACAAGACCTTACACTGTCTTGATTATCTAACTAATATCCGTACTTTTTCCAGTCCCGCCTGTTATGGCTTCGTCAAATGGCTTCTTTGCAATGTGAGATTGAGCTTGGTCTGCTTTGGCACCGGGAGAGACGTCGAAGAGATTGGTTTCCAGAATGGTTCACATACACGATGTCCGAGGGGGAGAAACGAGACTGGGCCGCACACGTCGAACAGAGCCCCCTTCGCTGGACGAAGGAGAATGATTTCGGCGAGGACAAGGATCATGGACCAGGGGCCCGTCATGAACCACAGACGCAAGCTCCAGATAATGGGAAGTCATCCGTTGCAGGCAAGCCTGACGTTGACGTTGACATACAAGAAGAGGCAGGCTCTCAGGAACAACAAAAGGAAGCGTCGGGCGAAGAGTCTAGTCCTCCTAGCGAGCCACTGCTATACATCAATGGGAATCCAGCGAAACTGATGGACACTACTACTACTACTAAGGAGAAACCAGAGGATAAAAATGTAAGTGATGAAGGTGAAGCTTCTAATCAAGCCGCAAGTCAACAGCAGCGGCAAGACACAGCAGGACCAAGTTCGTCCGAATCAGACCCAAAGCCCAACCCTAAACCAGAGCCACAGACGGGTCCGGAGAAGAAATGTGTCGTATGCTCTGCCCCTGGAAAGCTATGTCTGGGTTGTAAGAAGGTAGCGTATTGTGGAACTGAACATCAACGTCTTGACTGGGCGAACCACAAGGCGACCTGCAAGGGGAAGCAAAAGGCATAGACCTCTTTTTTTGGGGGGGGATGTGAACATTATACTATAATAACTGCTAGTAGACATTTAATCTAGTATTTACTCGTACTGCTTTGGAAAATCGATACCTGGAAATAGATGGATAGTTTGGTCAATTCGTACCCGTAAGATATAGCTAGATACGAGTAAAACCCGTTTGCACAAAAATAGTTCGGCGTGAGCGTTGCGATAACTATTGGCCTTGAGATGGAAACCAAGCTGACCATCCTTTGCTTCTTCTTGCTTGTCGTCAAGAGCCAAACTTCATGATATTGACGTCTGGTTAAGCTTCAAGTTGGTTAGTTGCCCACTATCAACCTCTTTGGCGGGTGTTCATTTACCCCGTCACACGTAAATTCGGTGGAGAGTGATTGATATGCTCTGTCCATCGACTAGGCTGTCAATCAATATGAAATTAACAAAACTACTACATGGCTATCGCTCCCCTTGCTGGGAGGATGTAATGCAGTTACTGCCCTTCCAGCTCTATAGATGCTGTGCCCTTGTCCTTGCTTATCTAATACTTAGATCGATCTCATAGCCGATCTAACCCGATGTAGAACCTGACTAAACCTTTACTGTCTATTGGCTATCTCGCCGCAAAAGTGGGACCTACGGCCGTGATGCCTCTTTCGGCCTAGTATTGCTTACATAACATGGTGCTCCACGTGACTGCTAAGCCTCGCGTGCCCCGGCTCCGGCCCCGGCCGACAAGGGACGGAAGCTTTCGGAAGCCACTCTGTGGGTGCAAGTTGCTTAGGTAAGCCGCTTAGGTAAGGGTGTTAACCTACTTAGGTGGGAAGTGCTGGCGTGACCCAGAGTGACTTCGCTTTTGCGGGGGAACTTGGTGGGCGGAGAAGTCGCGCTGGGTCGACCCGCCATTTTTACTCATCTTTCTTCAGCGTACGGCAAGTATTGAAGCGTGATGGATTGTCTGAGCAAACAAGTAATCATCATTTAGTTACTATTATTGAGAAGACAAGTTCTATTTTCAGGCACTCGATCGGAAAGGAAAGGGGAGAAAAAACCACAGTTTCTTTGTTGGTTGGCAAACGCCATGCAGTGAGGCTATGGGGAGGCAAAATTCTTGACTCTTGACGAACCACAACGGCGACACCGTTGCTGAACTATGTCCTGGTGGATGATAGCCAGAGTTTTCACTTGCGTCTCTCTGTGCTTCATCGAGTGACGCTGACCGACGTCTCTGATTCTGACCGGCCGACCGACGTAGCACGTCGGGTTGCATAACTCTTATCCCGTGGGCATAACTAACTCGAAGCAAGACTAGCAGGACTGGTTTTACCACAAATGTAGCCTCACTCTGAAATTAGGAGTGTTGCTTCCTGTAGATAAGCCTGGTTTTGTAGTTGACCCACTCGTGGCTAACTAACATGGTGCAGTGAGTATATCTTTCACATATCAGACGCATAGCATGCTTGTTATCTCTATCCAGTCCCAGTAGATATACCTCTACCTACGGATAGTCGGACAAATATTTGGAAACCGTATTGACTGAGGAGCGAAAAGTCCATGTATCAGGGACCTACGATATAAACAAGTCATTAGTATTTACGTATTAACATCACTTGACTGGGGTTGGTAGGGGTTCACCCCATCAGTCTATAATGGGGGATTAAGAGACCAGCTACGTATCACCAGTGCCAGACCAAGATAAAGCACGTAGCTATATATTTACTCCAGAGGTGGATGGATGTCTTGCAGGTGGAATGATGCGTGCAGCTTCGCCCCGGGCGAGTTAGGTACCCTTGGAGTCCGTCTCTTTCCTCCCACGGCACAGCTACCCGTCCGAGGAATAGAGAGATAGAGACGTCGTTGACCAACTAACGAGTTAGCTATCAATTCATCTTGACGAGCTACCTATGCCCGGGATCCCTTAGCTTATTATTATCCTCTGTAGTCGAGACTGTGCAACTTACTAACTCAAACAGCCCAGCCTTTCGACCAAGCAGGCTCCCTGCCTGGTGGCCACTTTGCGGTGACATCGCTGCCGACCGACTTTCCCCGCAAAAGCAAAGTCGCTCCGGCAAGGAAGATTCAGGAAGGGCCAGTCAGCAGTCAGCAGTGGCTTGAGGCCAAACTTTGGCAGCAAAGGGTAAAATAGTGGTAATAATAATAACAGCGATAACACAGAGTACGAGAGAGAGAGAGGGAGAGAGAGAGATCGAGAGCAAGAAGCTGCTTTTCTGCCACTTCAGCCCGCTTTTCCGCTTTTGGCCTCTTGAACCTCACCTCCTCGACTTCACTTCATCAACGTCAACTTCATCATCATCAACAACATCAACAACATCAACATCGCCATCGCCATCGCCATCGACATCGACATCAAGGTCAACACTCTCCGCTCTCCTTGCTGTTATCTTCTCTCCACTCTTCATCGCCATTCTGCTCGCGAGAGTTGGTTCGATGACCTCGCCAACCCTCGCCGGCTGAGGTCTGTGTCAGGTAAGACAGTGTCGACAGTCCCCCTTGGGCTTCCTTAACTCATGCTTCTTCCTGCTGCTGCTGCCTGCGCCCTTCTCCATCAGCCCGAGACGCGGCGGACGGAGACGGAGACGAAGACGAAGACGAGGTCACTTGATGCTTTGCTTGACTCAACACTCCGCTGGCGCTTCTACTCTGCTCTGCTGCCTGCCTGGTGCCTGGCCCGCGCCGCTTGCTTGCTCTCGCTCGCTCGATGGCTGGGCGGCCGACTCGACGGCAGTGGATGGGATGGCTGGGCTGGCGCCTAAGCTGGGCGTCCGCCCTCGCTCGAGTCATCCCATCCATTAACAGCACATAAAGCCTCCCCTTCTTTTTCCTCCCGTTGCTTCATCTCTCCCTCCCTCCCTCCCTCCTCTCTCTCTCTCTGCTGTCTGCCAAAAGCTAACTGACGGGTCCTTTTAATCTAGACATCAAAAAGACGCAGACCTTACGTATTATACCGTCTCTTGCTTCTTCTCCTTTTTCTTCTCTTTTTTTTTTCTATACTTTTTTTTCCCTTCTCTTCTTCTGCCTATTTTTATCTACTTACTCACGGCTTCACCGGCCTCTTCTAATCCTGCTAATGCCGCATTAATCGCTCCTTTTTGCCAGAAGAGAAAGCTCTCTTCCTCGTCTCCTTTACTACTGCTGCCTTTTATACTGCTTGCTTATTCGGCCTTCTACTTCTTGACTCATCGAGGTACGCCATCCATTCTTCTGGTCTCTGGTTCCTTTCTCCACTCTTAAACTCCTGACGGCCGCCCAAGCCTTTTTTACTTCCCTTCACTTTCTGTCCCCTTCGCCACAGCCTTTCGCCACTCGTTGCAGATTTCACCCCCAGAGTCATAAACCATCATCAAAGTCCTTGCTCTGGATCTCGTCTCCAGCATGTCCTTAATATAGCTCCCTCTCTTCTCTTCTCCCCTCTTCTCCCCTTCTTCTTCTTCTCCCCTTACTCACATTTCCTATTACTCACATTTACTCAGCCTCCCTCTTCCTCTTCCGTCATCGCCTACTGTCATCGGTCGGTCGATTCACGATAACCGCCGCCCGAGTCGGTGCCGGTGCTGCCTAATCGACCACGCCATCCTCACTGCCCCCAGGTAACGATGTTCCTGGCCCCAACGACGCCAACCCCGAGCCCGATCACCTGCCCAGAACATTCCACTACTACGAGCATTACTACTATTATTGCGACTACTGTCATGATGACTGCTGCCTCCGTCTAAGTGCCGGGCCGCCGTTTGCCCCCGTTCAAAGAAGACTCATCTATTTGGCACGCCACCTAGCTGCTGCTATATAGCTCTTTGACCGCGTCGTACCTGCATAAGACTGGAACTGCCTAGCTCTCATCATCGTCATCGTCAACGTCCTTCTCGTCTCGCTCGTTGGAATCCTGGTGCAGTGATCGGGACTCATCTACTTTAACCTATACCTTACCTACTTTACCTCTGCCTCCTTCGATCAAACTACCGCCTACCATCTAAGTGACTCACTAAGTCACTCATACCATTCCATACCGAAACCACACCCCATACTTCTATATAACTAGATCCACGGTCGTCAACCGTCAGTCTGGCTGTGCATCTGGTTTGAATATAAGGCTCCCCCGTCGCCTCCGGATTTTGTCACCACAAAGACGGGCCCGTCTAACGCTGCCCCTTCTACACGGTTATCGCTCATCGGTCTACTCTAACAACACAACACGGCAACACATACCTACCTACAAGCTCCTACTACCATACACTAGAGAATGTCGGCGTTTGTAGATGTCTTGGGTTTCAATCCTGTGAACCCAGGTCTCTCCAAGCCGGTTCACCAGACCTGTCCCTATGCTGCCTCGCTCGCCGTTTCCGCTCCCCCTTCCGCCTCATCAATCTTTTCACTTGATGCTGTCTCCGCTCAGCCTTCCGTCGTGTCCTCTTCGTCTACCACAGATGTTATCTGGGAAAATGAGGGGACCGCTGATGCGCAGCGCAAGAAGGCTGCTGTCAAGACTTGCTTTGGAAAGGGTGCTGAGACGAGACACCACCCGAGACGGACTCTTGCTACCCGTCCTCCTCCTACCTTGGTTCGCCAGTGTGAGAGGAAAACCAACTTCGTCGATAGCCTTGTCGGTACGTTACACTTTTGCCGCTCCCCAAGCTTACCTAACTCATCTAACGTCCTGTAGACTCCGCATCGCAGATAGTTGAGATTATATGGCCTCTATCTGTGGCTGCGGCGCCGAGAAGCGCCGAGTCGACTCTCGGGTGCAAGGGCGTCCTGCCGCTCAGGACGTTCATCCAGGAAACTCTCCGCAGGTCCCGAACCAGCTACTCGACTCTGCAGGTTGCCCTATACTATCTGATCCTCATCAAGCCGCATGTGCCTTCCATCGACTTCACCATGGAACAGCCAAAACTGCAGCAGTCTCACTCTCGCGCCATGCAATGTGGCCGGCGCATGTTCCTGTCTGCTCTCATCCTTGCTTCAAAGTACTTGCAAGACAGAAACTACTCCGCCCGTGCCTGGAGCAAGATCTCCGGCCTTAACACCGCTGAAATCAACCAAAATGAACTCATGTTTCTCCAGGCTGTTGACTGGCGTCTGCACATATCGGATGCCGTCTTCCAGCGCTGGAATGATATTGTTCTAAAGTACACGCCAAACGCCAGCGGCATCCCCAGTGCTGATGGGATGTGCTGGCGAACGGTCATCCCTATCCTCACACCGGAGCTCGACACACTCGATTCTCGAGCAGAGGGTCCGTGGTCATTGTCGAGCGTCGGCTCTCCTGCCGATTCTTCTTCCGCCTCCTCTGCCTCCTCCTCATCCTCTTCACCTTCATCTACTTCCACCGCTCCAAGCAGTCCCGCTAGCTGCGACAGCCCTTCGTCAGGACTTCCATTTGCTGAGATGCCCCGAAGACCGTCGGCAGCTGACTTGTCTGGTGTTACTCTTCCACCACTTCCAAGGCTGGGACTTCTCCCTACTCCGCAACTCACTCCGCAAGTCGGTATGACCGCGCCTGCTCCTGCAGTGAGCATCAGTGCGTGTCGTCCGTCCATCTGCTCTGCTCTCTCGCAGGCGCAGACGGCCTTTGTACAACGGACCACCTTGGACCAACGTCCCACGCAACCCTTGTATATTAGCAAACAACCTTCCTTTGACTGTTCATCATCAGGATCGTTCCAGGGACGACGCTCGTCTCTGGCTCGTTCTTCGTCATTCACTTCGTCGCCCGAGTCTATGGCCTCCGACGCACCATCCTTATCGTTTTCTTCCCAGTCTTCGCGCTCTTCTCGATCTTCGTCAATTTCTTCTGTCACTTCCATGAACTGCGCAACCAGACCAACTCGACGTAACACTCCCACATCCCAGCCAACCAACTGTTTGAAAGAAAACAGAAAGCCCCTCGCTATCGCGACTCCGATCGACGAGCATGAGCCAAGCTACATCAGCAACTACCCTTCCCCACCTGTCCGCACCAGCAGCGCTTTCAGTACTGCTTCCAGCACCGTTCCAGACCTCTCAAACTTCTCCATTAATACCCCATCTGATCCTGACGCCGCTGCCATTCAGGGCCTGTACGAATTAGCAACCGGCCTTTCACTGCCGATGGACTCCTCTCTAAGCAAGGCAAGTCGACACTGCCGAAAACGCACTCGCGCCCCATCCACTTCCGAAGGGACCAACCTGCAGCAGAAAGTGCGCCATCTCATGGCCCTTGATGCGCGGGACCTCGAGGATGAAGGCACTTCTCTGGCTGTTTTGAGCGACAGTCAGGTTGCTGACTCGTTCTTGGTCAACAAGGTTGCTGGTATGGGTGACAGCAGGGCGAGTTCGAAGCGTGCTTGTTCTGGCAAGGAGAACGTCAGGACTTTATGGGGTATTTAACTATGTCTTTTTTTTTCTTCCTGGGACCAGAAACCAAAATCTTATCAAAACAAAAACATATACCGAAGCGAAAGGAACATGGGAAAAAATTCACCTTTTTCTGCCCTTGTCTCTCTTTTCCCTTTCTTCTCTGCAATGCATGACGTGTGCGGCGTTATCTTCATTTCTACCCTCTGCCTTCGCCCAAAGATATACCTGATAGACCGGCCTGTCTTGCTTGCTTGCTTGCAACTTCCCTTTATTTTGCTGCTCTTGGGTTCGCGGACTGGCTGGTTTGGTTGGCTTTATCGGTTCCCGGTTCCGGAGTGATGAGGAGTAGGATTCATCCATCGCATACACCAATCATGTTGCATTGCATACATCCTTTGACTTGACCTTGACGCTTGACACTGACGCTGACACCGACACCCTTATTTACTATTTATTTGACTGCGTGCAATCTACCACTGTATATACAATATCTTATACCTCCATTTACCTAACTACCTAACTAACTTAGCTGCCTTATGATATCATTATCTGTATTCCTGAATAAGGCTCAATACAGATTTTAACATATTGGATGACTATCTTGTTCTCTCAGATGTAGACTCTTATTTTTTTTTTTTTTTTTATCTATCCATTAACATAGACATGACGCATAAGAAATACGAAAGTAATGGTAGTAGCCTACTGCTCCGTCCATCCATCCTCCAGCTTTTCAGCATCAACCAGCCATCCAAACTTGTCCTCGATCTCGCCCAGCTGGATCCCTTGAAGCGTCTTAATCAACTTATTAAACACTTCTCCTCCCTCACCGGCAGCACCGGCGTCATACTCAAACTTGTCACCCTTCGACTTCATCGTGATACTTCGGATCGGCACCAGTGCCGCAGCCGTTCCAGCAGCCATGACTTCATCAAACGAGCCCAGCTCATCATACTTGACAGCTCTCTTCTCGACCTTGTACCCCAACATGTGCTCTCCAATCTCCTTGACCGAAGCCGCAGTGACACTATCAATCACGTTCTTACTATCAGGAAACACAAGCGTAATCTGTCCATCACGCTTCTTTACCCCGATAAAAGCCGAGGTCGAAAACTCGTCGATTTCAGACCTCGTCTTGCTATCCAGATGAAGCGTGATGCCGTACCCTTGACCTCTAGCTTTGTCCGAATGGCGCAGCACAGGTGCATAATTCCCTCCTAGCTTCGCGCTACCAGTTCCCTCGGGGGCAGATCTGTCAAAGTCCTCGAGCACCAGGGCCTCAACGGCATGAACACCATGGTACACGCCCGTCGGCATCACGAAGACAACAAAGGTATATTCGTCCGGCGGCGTAAGGCCTAGCTGCGCCGAACTACCCAGCAGCAACGGACGGATATACATCGCCGCACGAGTCTCGTTGGGTGGAACAAACTCTGCATTTGCACTCACGGCTCGAACGATGCAGTTGACGAAATGCTCCTTGGGGACGGGGGGTATGGAGACGAACTGCGCTGAGTGATGCAGGCGCGCTGCGTTCCGGTCTGGTCTGAAGATGACGATGCGGCCGTTTGGATGGGATGCTGAGGGAGGGTGGCGGAATGCTTTCATGCCTTCGTATGCTTGCTGGCCGTAGTTGAGGGCCGGTGCCATGCCGTGCAGCTGTAGGAAGGGCGACTTGACGAAACGGGGGGTCGACCATTGGGCGTCGCCGGAGTGAGAGAAGTGGGATTCAACATGGCCGTTTACTTCTCGGACTTTGAAGCCGATGTTCGTCCAGTCTAGAGTAAGTCGGCCGGTCAGTGAGATGTTGCATCTACATATAGATAGATAGGAGGGCAGCGGTTGAGTCATTGGTAGCTTACCGATGGCAGGTGTTGGTGGAGGAGGAAAGTTGGCAGCCATTGCGATGGTCAGGCTAATACGCAGTCAGACAGGTCGATAGGGGGATTGACAGATAATACACGATCGATGAAGAACAGCCGTCAGGAGGACGTCGAAGGTCTGGTCTTTTATATATTGGTGTCGAACCGGGCGGCGAGTTCAGCTGGCCGAGGGAGCGAGGTTCGACCAAAACCGCCGGCCCAGCCTAACTATGACATTGGTGTTACTTGCTTTTTCCGCAGTGCGAACTTCGGCCTGACACGTAGCTAGGGGACACCGGCAGTCGGCCATCGATCGTGAGAGCGAGAGGGCGAGCAGTCTGACGCTGTGAAGATGCAGGAGAATGCTCGCTGAAGAAACGAATTGGCGTGTGGAGAATCTGATAAACGCCCTGCTTATCCCTGTCCCTGTCCCTGTCTCCGGTTAAGCGGAGGAGAGATCTGGCCATGAGTATACAGATCAGGCATAGTGTACGAAGATGCATCCTGCAGGCTGGTAGGAGTAGATAGATATAAGTAATCAAAATCGTGTCTTTGTTCGTTTCTCGTTGAGATATTCAATCCATAGCTACATTGAGAACCAGATCCAATCAAATCAATTCAAACTCGCTTCAAACAGCAACAGCTGCCATGCCTCACCCCTCCTGAACCACTTCTACCGCTCCCCTGGCATTACCGGTAACTAAATCGCTTATACCTGCTTGACACCGTCGTGTTCGGCAGGCTGCTCACGAATGCTGTCCAGGTGGTACAGTTCTGGACACACAGCATGCTTGCGCTGGAAGATGTACCGCTTGATCCACCATGGCAGGACCTTGGTGAGCTGGTACTTCGCATGGGTCCGTGTGGGAACGCCGAAGACATAGTCCAGCTCCTCGAGTGTGCGCTGCTTGGTCTCGTATAGGAATAGGAATATCATGACCAGGGCAATGACGTTTAAGCCAGCGTAGAATCCGAAAGCTCCCGGCGTGGTCAGGGCAAGGTCCAGGCGACGGAAGGTGAGTGCCAGGACGGCGGCCCAGAAGTTATTCGTAGCAACAGCCCAGGCCATGCCAACTTCTCTGTGGGAGAGGGGGAAGACTTCAGCCGAATACGTAAAGGGGACTGGTCCTTCTCCAGGCGAGTAAAAGGCGCCGAAGAGGTATATGAATGTCGCGATAAGGCCGAGGTGTGCGGGGCTGCTTTCGGGGATATAAAAGGACATGCCTGCTGCAAGCAAAGTCCAGAACATATTGGGGAAAGTGAAGAGAAGAAGACCACGACGTCCAAAGGTATCAATAGTCCAGACGGCTGGCCAGGCAAAGACAAAGTTGACGAGACCAAAGCCGAAGGAAGCCAGCAGAGCAGTGATGTTGTTGGCACCCGCTCGCTCGAAGATAGTGGATGAATAGAAGGCAATGATGTTGACTGCATGAGTATGTTAGCATCTCCAAATTAAAATCTATATAGAGGCTAAAAGTAGGGACAAACTTACTACCACACATCTGCTGGGCAATCATAACAACTCCAGAGGCCTGAGTGGCACGACGGACACGAGGGATGGTGAAAAGTTCAATGAATCGGGTGAAGAAGTTGTCCGTCTTGATCAGACCGGTCTCCACCAACAGGGCACGCTCATGCTCAAGCTGGGCATGAATAAAGTACACATCTCGAGCAGCTTGTAGAGGAGTGTTTCTCAACCTTAGCAATGATCGGTATGCCTTGGCAACCTTGCCCTTCTTCAACAGCCAGCGTGGAGATTCAGCGCAGAAGTAGATACCAATCACTAGTGGGACGGCCGGGATGAAGGCGGAGCCCAGCTGCAGTCTCCAGGCGATTCTTCCAGTGTTGACGACAGCCAAATTAGCAATTGTGCCGAGGAAGATGCCGCACGCGGTCCAGACCTGCCAGGACATGACCAGACCTCCTCGCACGTTGGCAGGGGTATTTTCAGCAGAGAAGACGGGTACGGTAACTTCCTTTAGGCCCATGCCTATTCCGAGAAGGATACGGCAGGCAACAAGCTGACCCCAGTTCTGAGTGAGGGCGGATCCGATAGGTGCGAGCAAGGAAAAGACGGCCGCTATGAAGATAGTTCCTCGACGACCGATCAGATCGTTAATGGGATCAGACAGCCAGCCAGCACTAATGGTTACATATTAGCAAAAGACATTGTTTACGAAAATTTAAGGAAGTTGAATGAACTTACAAAAGAGCAATGGAGATATATGGGATGGAGTTGACGAAACCAACGATCCATGCATTCTTCTCACAGATCGCATCGGTAGGGCAGTAGGCTGGGTTGTCGGGAATACCAAACTCGATAGGAAACGAAAGGTTTGCTCCATTTGATCCTGTTCACCATGTTAGCGCATAACTACTTAAAATAATTGGTTATCGTGAGAAACTAGCAAAGAGCACTGACCTGTCTGATCCCATCCCTGGATGGCGGCGGCAATGGAGTTGAGGAAGATCGTATAGTACAGGCCCCAAGGGAGTTTCCAGCGATGCGTGACCTCTTCGCGCAGACAGATACGATCATCTTCGTCCAGCTCAGGCAAAGACTCAAAGTCCCTTGGGTTCTGCGCGACTAGAGCACCCTTTTCGAGCAAGGGGATGATATCCTGCAGGCCATGCTGGTGGGCAAAGTTGCGTACATCCTCGAGCAGCTGGTCCTTGGGCACTTCCGTAAGAGGGTTCTTGATCCTATAGCCACACTTAGTTAACCTGCCGCGGAGAAGAGGGAGAAGATCAGGCCCACGCACTCTCCGGTGACATTGTCTGTAAACTGTTTACTGTCTTTGGCAGTGTTGAAGAGAGAACCCCGTCTCTCAGCCCTGGACAACTGGGTTAGCACTATTATCGCAAAAGCCGGAGCTAAGGAGCTGGAGCCGGGCAGGGGAGCAGTTTGGCGGTCCGTATAGCTGGCCACTCACCCTCCTATTTTATCATCAGCCATGCTGGGCAGCTATTCAAGTCACCTCCAGGCAGTTCTCCGCACACTTGAAGACACAGGACAGATGGAGCGGAAGACGCAAGTAAGAGCTGCCGCGGGACCCCAGGTATAAAGGTGAAGCAGAGTTGCACAGGCAAGCTGAGCCGGGCTGGGGATGCAGGATCCCCCCGGCCCTATATAAATACATGTTTCGTGTCGCCTGTCAACCCACGGTTTGGCGCTGCATGGTGAGGGCTTATAAGCATTCGCCCAAAGCGGAAGTGCCTTAAGTACCGGGTACATCGCTGCACCGGCGGCGTCTGCGGGCATGCGGAGGTATAGGTACAAGAGGGATAACTCTCGCAGCCTTGGCTGGGGCCCTTTGATGCGCCGGCGCGGGCGTGAAAGGACGGAAAGTTGCTTTAGTTGCCTTAGTGGCTTGTTGGTCTCGTCTTGGTCTTTTCTCGTCCTCTTGTCCAGTCTGGGTCTGGTCATGCTCTCGTCGCTCGAGCTTCCCTGCAGGGCAAGGGGGGCAGGGTCAGGGATCAGCTCTGGCATGGTTCGTGTGGACGGGCGAAGCGAAGGTGGGAATGCAAGGTGCCGGCCTGAGATTGAGGCCGTCGTCGAGCTGAAGCTGGCGATGGTTGATCGCGGAGTCGTTGATGTTGTGATGGGAGTCGAGGCTGGGGAGGGTACGTAGTTTTACATGTTCGGTACTGTTACATGACGATACATTGTTACCCCAAATTACAACACCAGATTCTTTGTTACACAAACGAGGCGTGTACGTCATTTACAGGCTTACCCTAGTAATACCGTTACATATTCCCCATAAGTGCTTCTCCTCCCCCTTCTCACCAGGCAGATGGATCCTCCCTTGACATCACAGCACAGCACAGCCGACAGTCGACGTCCTTTCGGCTATAAGAGACATCAAAATACCTCATTCTCGAACATTCCTCGTTAAGGAAATGTCACACGCACACGATAGCTCAGATTAATACCTCAAATAAAGGGCATCTTTACCAACAATGACTAGTACCATGGTTTAAACTCATTCTATGCTTCTTCTAAAGCCCAGAGAATTTGTAAGTTCCTTTGTTACTTGCATCCATCGACACGTTTCATGCCGTGGGTGTTGTTTATAAACTGCCAATAGTCTCATTATTAGCCCGGCTGCAATCAGGTATAACTAGCGACAGGAAGCTGGTGGTCTTGTTCGTTCGCTTGCTTGATGTTATGTGCCTGATTCCCCAGCCAGTCCGTAGCAATAAACAATCAGGGGTAACTAGCTCGGCGTGGAGAAAACGGGGTAGCGTGCTGCGTGGAGCTGTGGGGAGGATGCCATAGCGAGCAGCTGAGCAGGCCAATTAACACGTTGCTGATACTGGAAAATAGCCATTTATATCGCGCATGATGGCGTGACGGGAGACTGGCTGCTTCACTGCCCCATGATATATCATTTTAGACGTTCTCCGGATAGAAAAGAGTTTGCATAATAGCAATGATGGGAATATTCGTCCTCGTGCATCCTTTGAGAATGATAACTAAGGAAGTGAGCTTACATTAGTAGTCAATCCCACAGCAGGTTTGAAGTTCCCATCTAAGCCTTGGCGAAGGGTAGATGTCGCACTTACTGCCAATTGAATAATATCCCTCTAATTCAATCGTTTCCCTAATTATCTGTTTGACAGGTAAATGTCAGTCGTGGGATCAGAGCCCACACGTTATCCCACGAAAAAAGAAAGAAAAAAAAAAGTGAGAGGATGACACCAAGACTGAAGTTCTTGTCAATTTCAGTCAGCCCTTTGTGTCATATAGTAGGTGAAACTGGCTCGGAAGTCAGTGAGAGTATCACCACTACATTCCAGTTAAATATGTCATAAGCATATGTGGAATCCACTCTTGCCATCGCCTTGAGATGCCCTGCTCTTGATAATTACACCCAAGAGTGTGCAAGTTGGATCTTGAGGTATTAACATCTTGAAGGAGAGACAATGTGGGATATTTAGTAGCAGAGTCTTGCAATTCCCACGAGGTTGACGAGCATCCTGGTAAGGTAATATAAATTTCGGGGGACCTGGGAGGCCCTATCTCTTATCATAACTTAGTAAACTGTTGTTTGCAGAGATTATTACAATTTATGGGTGAGGTTTCATCCGCTTCCTTTCTAGTGAACACCTTCACGTAGCTTTCGACCTCCTTAGAGGCCAGCCCTTAGTCCATGAGCTTTTTGTCACGGCAGAAAAGGAAGCTAAGTTTAACGCCAGTATACGATGGACACGGAGGAATGAGACGTACTCGGTTTTTCTTGGGGCCATCCATGTGTCTCCTAGAAAATGTATTGCTCTAGTAGCTCGAGTAATCAGCCCCTTAATGTATCTCTTAAGGGAGTAAGGTCCTGGGAGGAGGAAGCAGGAGCAAAGGACAGGAGAGATCTTTGTGAGATGTCCCCTCGTCCCTCGAGTTGCGCTGCCATTTCCAGTTTGGGGTAACACTCAACTCGCGTGACTTGCAGAGTCGTGTCCACGTGCTAGGTGGGCAAACGCTGACTAGGTATATAAGAAATGCATCACACACATATACCGTAGATAGATGTGGAATAACAAGGGGTATCGTCTTCAGATAAGTATATTATTGCTGATATTTGGATAGAGGAGCCTAGGGCTTTGTCTCGCATGCCTCCCTTAGGAATAGAGCCGGGGGATTGGTTTTAAGAACGCCTGGGTAGCTGTATATACACTGTCCACGGGCCGTACCCACGAGCAGGGGAACTAGATCCAGGATAGGATAACACCACGCAAGAAATAGAGGCGATTACATTGCCAGAAAGTACCTCGACATTGGAATGGGGGCCTTTCTGTCGGTCTGCGTCCATGGCCTCATTTCTTTGGCAGTATTTTCAACGTGACACTCAACACCAAATGTTGGTTCCAGATAGCTTCACCACATATCAACGCTCGCTGCATTGATGTTGCTTACCTTTGCGATTAAACTTCTCTTCTGGACGTCGTTTTAAGCTTCCACCAATTGTGGAGTCGCCTGTCACAGGTACCTAAGCCGAATTAGGAAATTCAGGAACAATAATTTTACGTTCCGATCAGGTGACTGAGGTCCCGCTGTTCCATAGCCGAGGCCCAACGCCTCCAGCGAAGGGAAAACACTCTTGCATGATAATTCTCCCATCTCGTGCGGATAGTCAAATAAACTGAAAACCACGACGCATAGTAACTGGACAACTTTGAATCTATGCTTGAGCTTTACATATACCACTATTGTGCTAGGAAGAGCTCTAACTAACTAGTTACTGGAAAAACAATATTTAATCTTGGAGTCTATCCGCCACGCGATAGATTTGGTCATAGAAACAACGTTCAAATACAATATACCCCCTTAATAATCAATATAGGTTGTTATTATACAATTATTTGCTAGAATATTCTCCTTTGGCGGCTGATACCCGCTATCAGGGACAGTTATATCATCAATGGGGTTTTCCTTAATATATTGTCTTAAACGGAGTACTGGTAGATGCAACGAAAGCAAGGGAATGCTACTCCAAGAAGAAACTGTCCGTGGAATATTAGATTGTATTAGTAACAATATCACAAATGTTTACTTTGAGGGCTTGCCTATGGGCCTATTTTCCTGGCGCTCAATGTTTTGATAGGACAGGCATTCCCAAAGGGCAATAAACCCTAGCGCGTTTTTTCGTGCCTCACCTTTCCTTTCTCTTCTCCACTCTCTTTCTTCTCCTTCTTCTTTCCTTATTTCTCTCCTTATCCGCAATCGAATCAAATTTTGCATACGTATGCTTTGATATATCTCCAAACGCAGGAACAGGCGTTATTTTAATACGTCATACATAGCTCTATTATCCTCGTGGAGTTTCAAGCCATGACCAGGGTAAGGGTTCCCCCTTAAAGTAATGGTGTTTGGATCAAGATGGCTGACGATTGATCAACCTTCGCCCAGTCCGCAAATCGGGGAAGGGGTCCACGCCCACAGTGCGGGTGCCGGCATCATGGACAGCCGACGGGGGTTGCGAGGGGGCGAGGCGTGGCGATGGGGCGTGGCACCCAGCATAGGCCAGTGAAAAGGGAAGGGGAAGAGAAGAAAGAGGAAAAGATAGAGAAGAAGAAAGGGGGGGAAGAGAAGCTGGAGACTACGAGGCAGATGCTCCGTAGCCTTTCCATGGATGCGCAAGCGGCGGAGCTGATCCGTCTCCGAGAGGCGGCAGCTGTCGAAAGAAAGCAACTCCTCTGGAAAGAGGAGAGGATTTCAATCCTTGAGGAGGCTATTGCTGCCAATCTCCGTCGAGAAGGCCCAGCAAAGTCTGCCGATGACCCTGCTCCCGCCGCTGCTGCTGCTCAGCCAACTCTTGCCGCGGAGGTGGAGATGCCTGAGGCCTCAGGTGAAGACTGGGTGATGGAAGGGACTTGAATGTATGTGTATTTACCGCGGGGTGGTTTCGGGGCACATTTTCACTTAACTACAAGCCAAACGCAGGGTCTGTGATATCCTCGTCGACATCTGTGCGTACCCAGCCAGTAATATTGATATAGAGATCGACGAACCCCTGAGGTTTCCCTTGCGTTGTTTCTATTTTAGCGCGCCTCATCCGAGCAGCCGGCGCTTAGATCACGTGCCTGTTTCCTCGGCAACGGCGGCCTGTTGACGCTTAGCCGCTTTCGGAAACGAGCTATCTTTTTGCTTTCGTCGCCGGCTTTAAAGATAAGATCGAGACTAAACGCGCGACATCTTCTGCAGCTGCGACATCACGGCGCTTCGGGCCTCTTCTGGAAGAAACAAATACACGAGAAGATACAGACGGCGGTCAGGAAGAAACACCACATCGAGCGCCCTTCCCAGTGCCTACGCGCTTCATGATGGAAGCTCTCCTCGCTCACTCCTTCGACTATCTCTCCTCCTACGACCAGGGCAAGATCCGCAAGGGTCTCCGACAGGTCGAGGGACTTCTGGCACAGATATGCCTCTCGAGATCAAAGCTGACGGCTGCCGAGAAGAGACGGTCCATGATACCCCTGGATTCAGCTCCGTCGCCGCCAAAGTCAACAAGCGAGCTGAGTGACGATCCAGCCTACCGAGAGTTCTACAAGCTTCAAGATGGCTTTCAATGGAATGGTGTGTCGATCCTGCGTCTTCCCTTTGTTAGTATTTATCGCGTAAGCTAACCTGTGAAACCTCAGTTGCTCTGCGCCTAATATCATGCCTCGAACACCTGCTTGGTCGCGGAAGCAATGGCACAAATGACCTCCTCATCGTGTCTGCGCTCGACCTTATCCAGGGAATCTTGCTCCTCCACCCACCTTCCCGTGCTCTGTTCGCCCGAGAGATATATATGAACATTTTGCTAGACCTCCTTGAGCCAGCGAACTGTCCTGCCATCCAGTCTGCCACTCTGCTGACTCTGGTTACGGCCCTGCTCGACACGCCTACCAACACCCGCACATTCGAGGAGCTTGACGGCCTTCTCACGATAACATCCCTATTCAAGTTGCGATCTACGTCTCGAGAAGTGAAGCTGAAACTTGTTGAGTTCCTATACTTCTATCTCATGCCTGAAACACCACAGCTACCAGTTGTGAATGCCAGCGCGCCTAACACAGCTGCTGGCCTACAGCGCAGCCCAAGCAAACATGGCGGCCCAACGTCACGCAGTGTGGATGCTCCTGGGCGCAGGCGCTCTGCAGCTAGTGCAGACACAAAAACGACCGAAGAGAAACAGAATCTTCTTGGCAGGTATCTGAGTAACGTCGAAGACCTGGTAGAGGACCTCAAGGAGACAGCGCCATTTGGCAGTGCTGTCTTTTAATTGTTTTGTTTTTGTATATATTCTTGCCCTGCTCCTTGTTTGTTTGCTTTTGATTCTTGCAGCTTGGGTATTTAAGACTTTGTTTTTCTTGTCTCTAATTTTCGCGCGCGCGGCGTTAAGGTGAATTGGCCCTTTTTACTCTTTCATTACTTTCTCCAACATAATGACAAAACCCCCCTATTTTCAATGCGCTGTAGATACGTGGACATAAACTGGTCAAATAATGAGTCGACGGGAGCTTTGTGTGTTGCCACCAGCAAAAACCTGGCCGAAAAACCCACTACAGGGCGCAGGTTCGGAGTCCCAGAGAGGGAAGTCATCCATGAGTCAAAGACTCGTATTTCTTGCAACACCAATACCTTCACCAATCCCTGCTGTGCATAAAAGACGAGAAACATCGCTGGTGTAGAGGCCCTTGAGAATCAGCCGGAGCAAACAAACAAAAAGAAGCGGGAGAGCTCAGGTACAGCCTTAAAATCTAGATACCTACTACCAACATGGCACAGAACGAGACTACAACGGCACCCGAGAGGGAGGTCAAATACATCAACACGATTGATGCATACAACCAATGGGCAGAGGTATGCATAGTAGACGCCTGATGACGAATGGTTTTTATACGAATCCGCTGACTGGTTCACAGATATATGATACGGACGGGAACTTCCTCCAGGCACTGGACACATTGGAGATGAAGACCCTACTACCAGCATTTCTGTCACTAAACAAGTCTCCAAGCGAGAAGACGAAGTACGTTGATCTTGGTTGCGGGACAGGTAGAAACACACTACCCCTTGCGCAGTGCGCACCAGAGGCAATGATTGTTGGCCTGGATCCGTCCGCGAAGATGCTTGAGCTGGCGCGCAAACGCACTGCAAGTGCGAGCAATGTTCAGCTAGAGCTGTATGACATTCTGGGACCTACTGGGCCACCTGCAAGTGCGCTGGCAGCAGATGGAGTCATATCAACCCTAGTGGTGGAACATGTACCGATGCAGGACTTTTTCAGAGCCGTGGCAGGCATTCTGAAGCCTGGTGGTGGTTTGCTGCTTACGAACATGCATTCGGAAATGGGCGGCGTCACTCAGGCCGGATTTGTCGATCCACAGACTAAGATGAAGGTTCGTGGGACAAGCTATGCCCATAGTGCAGAACAGGTTGTTGTGGAGGCTGCGAAGTTTGGGTTGGAGCTGGTAGGGGAGATGAAGGAGGTGACGCTGGATGAGGAACTTGCCCCTGTTCTGGGGACTCGGGCGTCGAAGTATATTGGCGTCCGGGTGTGGTTTGGTGGGTGTTTCCAGAGAAAGTGACTAGATTCAAAAAGATAGGAGTAATGATGATGTTGATGGCTGGCTAGTATACATGCGACGAAATGACTCTCTCTCTCTCTATAAAAAAATGATAAACAAAACGATGAATATATGCTACACCCCAACGCCGTTCCTCCCGCGAATGTATTATGCATGTCTTGTCGTTCTAGAAGTATTTGTCTAAGAGTCGTTGGCGGTGTTGTACAAGGTTGGGGTGTTCTTCGAGGTATGATGCCAGCGGGTTGAATTTCCAGCCGAGCGTCTCGTCGAGTATTAGGTGGGTATACGAAAAAACAGCAGCGTCAAACCAGCATGGTGTGGAGCCGTACGTGAAATAGTCGTTGTCTCCGAGTAGGTAAGAGAGCGACTTGAAGGCTTGCTTTGCTTCGGCGAGTATATCGTCTGGGTCAATGTAAGTTTCTTTCCGCTGCAGCTGGTCCTTTGCCGCCTCCTTAAGCTGATATGCGAGAGTCGCGCGCACCAGCGGATTCGTTGTGGAGGGGTTCACGTATGCCTTTTTTGCGATAGACTCAAAATTGGAACTATCCAAGTAGACGGTATAGAGCTATGACGTTTCCCGCGTCAGTTAAAGCTGTCCGGCGTCTTTGTCGCCTCCCCCTGATGGATAGTACATACCCAGGCATCGCGTATATTGCGTTCTAGCAGTGACTTGTAGGTCCTCAAAACCCCACTGATCTTCGCTTCTGTATACTGATGCTTTGCATTTGTGTCTGCCCAATTCTGTAACTTGCTGGGGGCGACACAGCTCGGTTCCGAGTCGCCTCCTGGCCCAGCGGGGAGAAGGAAAGGCAGGGCCCCGTCGGGGGAAGCATGATTATTGGAAGGAACCGTACGGAATTCTATCCCGCGGAACCTGAGATATGCCTGTTCTACCTTGTCAGCAAAATGCAAGTCCGGCAGCCTATCAAACGCAACAGACAGCAGACTGCGGGCGCCAGAAGAAGACGGATTGCTGACCTGCCACATGAGACACTGCGGGTTCACCGATGGCCGTCCATTCCTAGCAGCGTCCGCGCTGGTGAAGATATACAGCCGGTGCTCGCCCGGCCGCTCGTTAGCGCCTACATTGGTGTCGGCGCCTGTGCTGGAGGCAGGACCGGCGGTGCTGGAGCTGCTCGCCGGCGCGGTGTTGGGGGGATAGGTCACCAGCGGGAACTGGTCGAAGAGACGTTTGACAGGCTTGGGGATCGCAGGGAGCCACGACTTGGGTCCCTCCTCCGCCGTCTTCATCGCCGAGTCCGTCTTCGCAGGCATCAATTCGTCTTTGTCTTCCTCGTCGTCTTCGTCTTCGTCGTCGTCGCCGTCGTTGCCGTCGTCGTCGTCTTCCTCGTCGTCGGTTCCAGCGTCTCTCGCCGCCGTCTTCGTCCTTCTATTATTAAAAACAAAAAGCTGTGGCCAATTTTTAATTATAGCCTTCCATTTCGGGCCTAGCGCCGCCGCTCCTCAACTTCTTTTTGACGTCGCCTTTTTTTTCTTCTTCCTCTCGATCGTTTTATTAGAAGCAAAGACGAGGACGGCGAGGTCGGCTGGCCAGCTAGCTGTGCGTATGGACTGTATGAGTGTATGATATTTCTTTTACGTCGAGGGTTGACTCCGTTGGAGAGTGAACCTGTTGCTCTCGTTTGCAGTGGCGCTATCATTCGCTAGTTATCACTCCCGCCATCCCTGCCCGCCGTCACATATTTCTTCCCCCCCCCGGCCCTGTGCCCGCGCCTCACGCAGGCATCCTGCTAGTCGACCAGTGGTTAGGGAGCAAGGAAACGAGCAAGCGAGGGAGAGAGCGACGAGTCCAGATCGCTCTTAAACCAGCTGTCCCGCCAGTCGACGAGAGAGAAAGGGAAAAGCAAAGGAAGAACAAGAGAGAGATTCTTGAACTCGCTTTCCTATCCGCCCTGGCGATCTGTGGCGCTTGAGGGATCCGTTGTTCTGTTAAGAAGGCCTGCCGGCACCCGCAGCCAGCTGGAGGAAGCCTGAGGATACGAAACGCGATCATGCCTCTGGACGAGGAGGGAGCCAAGTGGTCATGGTTAGATTCCTCTCTATTCCGTACAATTATAATAAAACCGACTATTCAAACGGTTTAATAATTATTTGTTATAACACACCAGCTGACCGAACATAACACTACAGCGAACCATGCATACGCGGACACCGCTCGTCAAAATGCCAGCACTTCGACAGACTCATGATGAAAGTGCCCAAGGCAGGTCGTCCGCTCCAGAAATGCCCCCATCCAAAGGGTACCTGCAGCTGCCAGAAACTCTATGCATTCATGGTTAGAATACCAAAAGGTAAGCATATTAATAGTATCAGTTTCATCTAGATACCTTCTCACTGATATCCTCATTAACCGCAGTACTAACATGTCTTGTCAGGTTCTACTTGTCTCTGCCGGCCGCTGTACAAAGTGCCCATGGCTCCTGGTGAAGCGGGGCAGCAGCAGCAGCAACAACAACAACAGCAGCAGCAACAACAGCAACAAAAAACTCAGCAGCAACCAAACTTCTCTGGCAGCCCAACGTCAGTGGGGGCATCGACAACTGGTGTAACATCTGCACCGGTTACCCCTGCAACCCCTTCGGCGAGTGCAAACCGCATTCAGAAACGTTCCAGACGCCAGAATAGCATCCAGGCCTCCGCCGATAGCGTATCTAGGGGGCTAGGTATGCTGACTTCACCGGTTCAAGTCAAGAATGAGACCTCTACGCCGGGAAACCCTAATGCGGATGATTCGATAGCGGTAGCGAATGAAAAGCCAGACTCCGGCCTATATCAGAAGACAGAAAGCCCGGACACGTCAACTACCGTAACACATACGCCACAGAATGGCGGATGCTGTGGCCCCAAACGCTCGTCAAATGCCTCCTTTTCGGCCAACGTTATGGATAACATACAGAAAGCTCCTGGTTACAAGCTAGCCTCTTCGTCAATTGATACTCCTTTACAGTCTCATCCGATCCAACACAATCTACTTCACAAATCACTTTCAACTCCTCCTATATCAGAATCTAACCCTTCTCCCGCTCCTTTCCTCCTCAACTCTTTAGAAAGCGAATATCCACACTATCCTCCGACCGCTCACTCCGTTCCTCCAACGTCATTTAACCCTGAATCAGCAAAAAACCACCACTTCAATTCATTTGACCAATTCGGGCCAGCTGACAGCTTACCGCCTGGGCTTCACACTAGTTTTGGCCCTGCTAGTTCTCAGGTTGGGTGCAAAGGCCATAACTGTGGCTGTGGAGACGGATGTCAGTGTCTTGGTTGTGCATCTCATCCTTACAATGACACCACACGACATTATATCCAAGAAATGGGTTACATGATGGCGTCCGGATATGGTGATCAGGGGCCGGAGGGAAATGACGATGTCCACTCACCACCTTATAGTGCATGTCTTCCTCCTGAGTCTCATACACTAGCGGCTGTTGGACAGAACCACCTTCCCCAAGGTTACGTCCATTCTGCACAGTTCCAGCCACAACTTTTGGGGTATGGTGACAACAGCAACAATAACACTTCAATACCGGCGACAATGCCTCAACACGCTAGTGACGGTGAACTGATGATGAGTCCTGCTGCTTACTACACAGTGGAATACCCTATTAGTATGCTTGATCCTTGCACGAATCTCACTGGGACCTGCCACTGCGGCATAAATTGTGCCTGCGTTGGCTGTTTAACTCATCATGGCCACAACGGCATTTCAGCCGAATCCTCCCCGCCTCCAGACATACCACAAGTGAGCGATTCAGGCGGAAACACCCAGCAGGCTGCCTCTTTATTCTCAATGCAGACTCAAACGCCTCCCCTCTCGCAGATGCAGATGCAAACAGACGCGCAGGCGCATCTACACCCACAAGTTTCGGCTTCAAGTGGATATAATCCTCATTATCCTGGCCATACTCCATTAGAATCTCCTCCTGCTTAAAAATGGCCGGACACGAACATAGACCATGCAATTTCCTCTTAATTCATGTATTTATTTTTATGCTTTATACCCTGAGTAGATAGAGCTATGGCTATACTTTTCCCCTCTCCTCCCCTTGGTGACACTTTAAGCAGGATTATGTGAAAAATGCACCACAGATATTTATTAAACAAAGGAAGAACCGCATAGAGGAGACCACTGTTTAAGTTGAATCACCCTATATCCTCTTTCTAAAAAACACTGATAAAACTGGGAGAAAAATGCCATATTGTACAGGCCCGCAACATTTTGAAAGGATCAATTGAGCTAGGTATACAGAGCCGAACACCGTTGTGTATATCCAGCGTAGAGAAAAGGTCAAGTAAGGCCGGGTGTAGAGAAGGGTAGATTCATATGGTATATTCTCTCTTTGCTGTTTCTATTTCCTGGCCTCGTCACTTTAGCCGCACAGTTGTTCCTCTGTGATCATCTACGATGACCTTGGAAATCGGAGATTCTGAGACCATGGCTGATCGCCTCGTCGGAAAGAAGCTGTATGAAACACAGGTCAGTAACCTCTCTTCAACAAAATACCAACAGCCCATCAAAGCATATCCCACATCCGAACGGAACGAACGGAAGAGTGCCTTGGAGATGCATACCATCAGCTTCTTCCCAGGCTCGACCAGCGCCGAAGCCCAATCCTACCCATGCAGGCCATGCTCGTCGCTTGAACAGCAGAATCGAAAATATAACACCAAACCCAAGACCAACGGAGGATCGAATAAGGAGGGAGGAGATTGCGCGGTCCCACTAAAAAGTCCAATTCAACGTATCGGTCAGCCATATCCTTCTTCCACGATCCAAAATCTATGGTTCTTCTTCCTTTCTTGCCATGTTGGACTATGGATCTTCCCAGGGCCCGAAGAGCGTACCTTTTCGTTAAGTAGAGTCTCGCTGACAGGTTTGCTGGCACGAGGCACAGGCACAGACTGGGTAGATTCGGCGGAATCAGCCATCTTGACAAAAACCTATGGAAGTTTTGTGAGCAAATAGAACCAATTGACAACTATATGGCATCTTACTTACGGCGTTTTGTGTCTGGAAGAGAGTCGTTCGTGTGTTTGTTCCTACTGTTCGATCGGACTTGCTTGATTTCGGGAAATGCGCTGGGCAGCGAAGATCGGAGCCGGATGATCTTATCTCCGGATATAAAAAAAATTCGGGAGGTAGTGGACCTGTTCCGGCTCAAAGTGCCTTTTGATATTAGGAAGATATGAATTCTGGAAAGAAGAACGATAGCATGCAGCCGCCTTTTAAAGGTGATTGAAGTAACTTAAGATGGGATCAGAGCCAGAGGTATGCCAATTTGTTATATAGCTCTTTGCTCTCCCTTTTGTAGAGTGAAATGTACTAATATTAGCTTGCCAGCTCCCTGCCTATCAAGCATTGCTTGCCCTGGAAAAGGGGACTTCAGGGTCTCCGATCGAGCAGTTGACGGAGGCTGCAAGGGTTGTTGGGGTTGATTTTGAGGACTACAACTTGGATCTCTTTGCCGACGATGGCGAACTTCCGTCAATTACTCCCGCCCACTCCGCACCTAAGGAAGAATGGGTTTTGCGATGGCTGCTGAAGAAGTTGAAAGGCCCTACAGATATATCGACTGAATACCGGAATAATGGCCGATCTTGGATACTATTGCGCATCCTCTTTATGCGGATTCCTATTAGGAGCCTGGCGTTCACACTGAGCGAAAACGATTTCCTTGGCCTCCTACGGGATTCCTTAGTGGGATTGGATTCTTCGAGCGGCCATGCAAGCCCTTACGATCAGGTGGAATACAATTCAAAGGCTGGGTCGCCATTGAAACGGAAGCCGGACTCTGATTCTTCTAAGCAAAGTCGGAAGCGTACGCGGACAGATGAGCCTATCGCGAACACAAAACCCGAGGAAGAGAGCTCCCATTACGATACTTTCCTTGCGATTATCGAATCAGTTAACGCTCTTATAAAGCTTACGGAACAAATTCCGCAATCCAAAGATGTGCTGAAGGCTCAGCTCAAGCTGGTCTTGCGTGGGAGTGCTGAGACAAGCGCTATCATCATTGGGAGGGCATGCAATTATGCTCAGTCTACTCTTAATCGCGTGAATGCTGTCGCTGCTACATCTTTTCCACACCGACTTCATACATCTCTCATATCGGTGTTAGAGATATGGACTCTCCGATCAGACCATCATGAGAACGGTTCGACCGCGTCTAGCAATGTATGTTCATTTTCTTCACATTTTAACATATGATATATCGGAGATTAACATTGGCTGCAGGACATTTTTGTCTCCCATGCATTGGTTGGCGCTCTAGGGCTGATTAGAATTGCACGTCAATTTTCGAACGACCTAGAACTTGTCAATGGCCTAGAGCGACTGGTAGCCCTCCACGTTGTTCTCAGCTTTCGCGAGGTTTTCTTCTCTTCAGCCGCAGCCGATACCAAAAATGAGAGTAGTTCAAAGAGTGCTCAGCGGCTTAGCCATGAATTCGACACCAAATTAAGCCCTGTTCTGTCTGGTGCTGACGCGATCATTCTCCCGACGCTCTTTGACATCTCCATTCGTTCTATGCCAAGAAATAATTTTCGACGACAGGTTCATGAAACACCTTGGCTAGAATCATTCCTCATTCTGCTTGTGTCGCAGGCCGGCTATCCATTGGAGGAGGATCGGGAAATGAGGGATGTCACTCTGCTACAAGAATTCCTGGATGTAGCCATCCATAGAAAGCTAAAGCTCTCTTTAATTACCCTCGTCCAGATTGCAAGCAAATTTTCCGGCCTCTCAGGAACTCAGGATGGAATTGAATGGAGCTTGATAGCCCGAATATTACGGCTCGATGTGGACGTGTTTCTATTGAACTCCGGCGTTGAGCAGTCTGTCGCCTTGCTAAATTCGTTGCTTGCTGGAATAACAGCTTTTCCTCTACAAAATGAACTTGCTTCAGGGGATTTACATGATTTAATCAAACATGAAATCATCATTCCGCTTGCTCGGGGGTTTTTCAATGCCCGAGATGGTCCTGCTTTCATCAAACTATGGGCTGAGCAGATTGCCGAGTCAGAGTCATCCCGGCATTTGACAAAAAAACAAGATTTAATCTCAATCTGGGAGAGTGATGATGTGGTCAAAGCTTGTGGACAGTGTTTGGCATCTTCAGATACTCAGCTTGATGAACAAATTGGAGATCTTCTTAAGAGAATTTGCCTAATAAAACTTTCTGGGGATAATTTGCCTGGCGCATATTCCTCTCTTGTTGTCCTTGACTCTCTCCTGATGTCTCCAATAAAAAGTGGGCTCGATGCCATTTCAATTAGCCGTTACGAGCAAATATTGGAAGAGCTATCAAATACTTTCTCCTCTACCCGTACGGAAGTCTGTTGGAAATGGAGAATATGGCGGTGTTTACAAAATTCCGTTTCTCGATACCCGGCTTGCTCAGAATTAATCCAGTTTGATGTGAGGCACTCTTTGGTTCCTCTAGCTTTACGCAAGATAGAATTCTTTGCCCAGAATCCTAAGGTTGTTCCAACTCAGGATTGTTTGGAAACCTTTTGGTCTTACAATTTTGTTCTTAGTCTTGGAAGCAGAGCATCGGGTACCGATTTTAACGACTACGTTGATAAATCTACCCACAATACATTATCAAGTTTCAAGGATCTTTTAAAGAGCAGCTTTGCAACTTGGAATGGTCAAGCGGGGGACCTCTCAACCCCTGTTGCTATTGTTATTGCCTGCATTACCGCCTTACTCGGTAACATCCAAAACTTGGCCTCTCTGACTTCCGACACACGTCAACTTCTATTCACTAACTTACTCGTATCACTGGAGAACGAACCCACTTCTACCGCAAGCATTCAACTCTCGCAGATCTGGAAAGATTTTCTCTGCTTTGGGTCTGGTATGGAATTGACCGCCATTGTGGATGACCTGGTAAAGGTAGCCTACGATAGACTTACAAATCAAAGGAACCCGTCTAGGGTATTGATTAGCAGTCTTCTATATATTCCCACCCGTCTAGTATCCCGCTCGCAGCGCGGTTTGATCATTGATACCCTGCATTCCTTCCTCCTTAGTGGTGAAATTGGACTAGAGATGAAAGTGGATATTTTACTGCTTATGACCAGGCTAGTAGAGAGTGCAAGATCATCTGCCCAAATATTAGACGACCCGGATAAAATCTGGGAGATTTCTCGTTCAATTAGTATGGACGGTGGGTGTGATACCCAGTTGCTATTTGACACATTCACAAAATTATATGAAGCTATCACCGTGCGGTTCGAAGCAGCACCTCAGGATTCAGTTACAAAGTTTTTGAATACTGCTTATTCGAGAACAACTGAAAACCTGCCAATCCGGAGTTATCAAACCATGGAATACCCTCTCTTTATACTTTCTCTATCTCATTTGCACAAACGTGAACATCAACTCGGCGAAAAACGGTTCCAGACCATCTGCACTCTGAGGCACAAAGTGTTCAATGACCTTATTTCAGGCCTGCATACGTTGACAAAATCCATGAAGAAGACATACGAGGGTACTGACACGGCCAGTTTGATTGGAATTTTGTGCGCTCTAGACAACTTCCAGGATCTTCGGCGTGAAAGCAAAGATTCGCGGAAGAAACTACGCAAACTTGAGGAATACACGTCCAAATACAATTTGCCAATGTCTGTGAGAAAGCAATTGAAATTATTAAGCTTGGCCTCGAAGGCACCGAGTGCTGATTTTGAATCACGACTACATGACTGCATGACCTTATTTCCGTTCGGGCAGCTACATGGAAAGGACCAACGTTCCCTCATCCACAGGATACAGGCTCAAATATCGGAGATGGAGGAAGATGTTGTGGTGAAAATGATCCATAATATGTGTGAAGCAGATCTATCGGGTGAGGAAAATGGCTACCGACTCTTATTGCTAGGGATTTCTGTCATTAGAATGAGCCCTGTCCAAGATAGGGATTCTACGGCTTCGACTGAAATCTCAACAGCTTTCACCAAGGTTTCTACGGCATTAGCTCACAATGGTTCCATTGAGTCTTTCTGTCTAGCAGCAGAAGCCCTGGACATCATCTTACGGACACAATCTAGGTCTGTCACTCAATGGAACATAGACAACCTTTTGGCGAATATTTGCCTCATTGTGTCCCCTTCTGGCCCGCCAATTGACGCAAAATTTGCGGGTACTATTCATACCAGGCTCTGCAAACTACTCGGCACCTTGTTCACCCTATATCGGCAAAAGCTTAGCGGCCGATTCCACCTGGTTCTTCCGGTCATGCAAGCACTTTTAAGATGCTTATTCACGTACAACCAGAAGTCATCAAACTCATCTGGTGCGGTTTTAGCTCGCCCACCCTGGATTGAGGGCAGCCATCATATGGAACCTAGGCATGGGACACAGTTTTCCCGCCTTCTTAGTTCTCTTTGCGACCCAACTGTTTCCTCGGTGCAACGACCTGGAGGTGTGGGACATTCTAAGCAAGCATTGAACGATAATACAAAGAAAGTGAAAAGTCTGGCAGGCCAGTATCTGCAGTATCTCGTCATGGAATACACATCATGCCAATTGAAGGGGCATATTCCCCCTGAAATGAAAGCAGCATTGATGCCAGGGATGTATGTGATTCTGGACGTCATGTCGCAAAGTACGATGCGTGCGATGAACGCAGGGATGGATTCTTCTAGCCGTGCGGTGTTTAAGACCCTCTACGACGATTATATTCGATTTGGAAAGTGGGACCATAATTAAAAGTCTTGTATTTAACTTGCTACAGCGTTCTAGCATTGGGAGGCATTGTTGTGTCAGGCACTTTACAGTTATTAGAATTACGAACTGGATTGTAAAATGTATATATTTAGCAAAAAGAATACCACTGATCATTCACAAGGCAGATCGCAGCCTTATATTCCTAGTGTTATTATCTATGGCACGGCATTTCCGACCTGTATTTGTACGGGCTATTGAAGCTTGTCTTCAAACTTGTCAATTAAGGAGTACAGTCTCTCCTTTTCCCGAGGCCCACCAAAAATACTATCAACCCCTTTCCTGCAGATGTTAAGTAATGCGGACTGGTCAAGGTTGAAGTTTGTGGCTGCTAGTAGGTACTCGTCGGAGACTGGGCTACAGAAGAAACCGACATCATCAGTCTGCAATGTTCTCATGTCAGCAACCTTTTACACACTAGAGGTATGTAGATAATTCCAAACTTACGCAGAGGATAATTGGGCAGTCCTTGTGTCTCCAATAGCCAAAATGATGATCCGGGTAATCTCCTGTGATTAGCTTCGCGTGCACATTACACGATAGACAGAGTTCAAGTCCTATTTTGCGACGAGAAATTTCTTCCTTTATATCATCCGGTACATTGATGACATGACCAAGTCTATCAGGCTGGAAGGAAAGTAGCGTGGTGAGTTCCTTGGGTGAAGATGAGAACTCTACCTCTGCAAAGTGCAAAGTAACACCTAAGCCATTTTGTTTTGCTTTTGAAAATGCACCTTTAAAGATGGATACATCACCCTTCGAGGGGTTGCCGCCAAGCTCAACACCAACGACCCCGCGGTCTTTGAATTTGATAGCAAGATCAACAAGAATCTCCGCTTCAGCGGCTGACTTTGTGCGGTCGATAGATAGGATGAGGTAGGTCGACATAGCCTCGTTCTTAAAATCATCTATAACATCAAGCACTGTGGAGACATATAGCTCCTTTGAGATTCCCTGTTCTTGAATTTCCCGGGGTGTAGTTCTCAGTTCAAGGTATTTTACACCGTCGCCCTGGAAGTCTTGAAGAACGCGCTTTGTAGAATATCGGATACTCTCTAAGTCACTACAAAGTAAGTAGATCAGATTGGAAAAGACCTGAAAAAACCTAGTATTTCCTTGTTAGTATATATATATACATACGTTAAAGAAATGCTAGGGATGAGGAAGGGAAGTACCCAAGGTCGAAAAAAAAAATATCAAATGAAATAGTACATGTTGCATATTAAAAGAGTAGTACCTACGTCTTCAGGGAATAGTCCACTTTTCCTGGGGGCATGGCTATCATTGGATCGGGGACCTGCAGCTTGGGGTCATGCTCCCTCTTTCGCAGCCATATCTCACGGAGGCATTCCCGGCTTATACTTCCGCTCAGATGGGCATGAAGCTAACTCATTTTTGTTTCAAATAGACATTAGCCAACAGCCAGTTGACAATGGCTTAGCTTGCAGCCAAGGTACCAACCTCTATTTTCGGAAGAGCCTTCGTAAATGCAGGAGTAACCGCCACAGAATTATCCATTTCCTAGAGCAGCCCACAGGATTGATATACCCGGCCCTTTCATGCCCTCGGCCTAGGTGAGGAGTAGTTAGTTAAGCCCGGTGGGGTGACGTGAAATGAAAGTTTTTTTATGCGGGCCGTACTCCGTAAGCTTAAACCTTATTCGGGGGTCACGTGGAAGCCTGGCCGCTGCCAGGACTTTTAACTACTTAAGGTTAGGGCCGAGGATGGCCTGAGGTTTTCCATATACGACCAAGTATCTGGTTTTGGGTTAAGAGGGTAGGCTTCACTTGCTGGAAAAAATAGGAAAATGCACTATGAACGCAATCACTAAATCATGGTTATATAGAAGAATAATGCTTGGAGACATATCTGCAGAACTCAGTGGGTTAACCTCTTAACAGGTTTGAGTTTCACCATGAGAGGATCCTTCCTCCACAGCCCATAAATTATCAGCTTCTCATTCCAGTTATCGCTCTCGGGTGAGAGTTCTAGATCAAAATTCCAGAGAATTTTAGCCATGATTAGTCGCATTTCAGCTCTTGCCATACTATATGAAGGAATGAATTAGTACCTATGGAGTAGCAGACGGGAGGAGGACGTACTTCTGGCCAATACAATTCCGTGGCCCAACTGAAAATGGTTGAAATACATCTTTTGAATCCTTGCTGAACTGTGGATCCCCCATCCACCGTGCGGGGATGAATTCCTCCGGGCGAGAAAAGTAGCGTTCTGAATGATATGCCGACAGCTGAGAAACGGAAACGACAGTCTATACAAAAATTGATGAGCAATTGAGATAAAAGCGCAAGGCACAGCAAGGCACTAAGTATGTTTAAGAAGTAACGTACCTTCCCTGGAAGCCAATAGCCACATAGATGTTTACCCCCTTTAGGAATAACACGGGACATTATGCCAGGTACTGGAGGGAATATGCGTAGTGTTTCCGTCAAGACAGCGGCCAAATATGGGAGATTATCCAATTCGCTTATCGTAATATCCTTTTCTTCTTTGAAGCTCGATCGGATCTCTTGGACTAAACGTTGATAAACCGGAGGGTTTTTGAGCAGGAAATAAGTTCCACCGGTGAGGGTGGTTGCCGTGGTTTCACTCCCAGCAATCATTAGAGCTGCAGCATTAGATGTCAGTTCAGCTTCGGTGAATTCCCCTGTACTGTTGTGAGGCAGCATGTATGATATAAAATCTTTCCTTCCGGCATCTCCATTTTCAATCCTTTTCTTTATTGTTTCAAACGCAAACTTTTCAAATTTTTGAACGGTAGTTATAGCGTTTGATGGAGATGCAATCAAGCTTTGAAACGGTCTGAGTAGCGGGAAGCGTTTAAAGGGTTGTGTCCGAATCATATGATAAAATAGATCGTTAACCATGCTTATCACGTAGTGGGGGCTATCCGCCTCTAAACACCCGAATGGCTGACCAAAGGCCAGGTCTCCGATGACGTCAAAAGTGGCCCAGTTATATTTTTTGGTCATGTTAACTGGCTCAGAGCCATGTTCTTTGATATGCGATTTGAGTCCAGAGATTAGCATGTCCACAAGGCTCTGCATAATTCCTTCCTGGCCACGCAAAGCTTTCTCCGAAAATGCGTGGGAAAGCATACGACGATGCCGGGTGTGTTCCATAATATCCTCATCTGCAATGCCTGAACCGTCTTTGTCCAAAACACGAAACGTATTGTCTCGTTTGAATTCACCCACACGACTCCTCGGTGTGTAGAGCTCTTTCCACACGTCGGGGGCAATCAATGAGACGTCCATAGGTGATATCCGGACTACGGGCCCATACTTATCATGGAGCTCCTTTAAAGTAAAAGGCCAAATGCCAATGTACGATTGGTATAGAAAGGGGAATTGCGAAACTGCATATAGCTTGGGACCAGGAACTGAGGCTAGCGGGTTGATGAACAACTCGTAAACAACATTTCCGATGATGTAGAGTACCTAGACGCAGTCGTTTAGTGATACCGCAAATTCCAAGTACAGCTACCCGTATCTCTATTCGACTAACCGCAAGGAGTACCAGGATAATGCATCCTTCAGTGACTGTCATGCTTGTTAAGCTTAGGGGCGCCATGACGAGAAATGTGACGTATGAATGCCTATGTATCAAAATATATAACTATCCACATATACGTGAGATCATTCACATATATGAGAGAGTAGAACGAAATCTGCGGGCTGATCTAGCCGGATAGACAGTGTCCTTAAGTAGTAGACTTTGAGCTGTGGGGGAAAGTTAACGTGTGGGGATACTCAATTTACACAACTATCTGCCCATAAGGTGGCCATTAAGCACAGGGCATCGCAGGAACTTTATGCTCAATGTATAACGTTGGAATCGAAAGCTCCGAGTCGTATACGTAAAGCCGGCACATCCGTTTTCCTGTGCGGGGAGGATATTTTATGAAGCCAAATTTATGCAAAGGTCGAACAATCCACCCTTGAGGATATCCTTGTGATCTTCAGATCGGCGCCTTGGTTTCAGGGCTTCTGCCAGCCCAAATTATTGACAAGGACATTCTCACTATCAAAGTGTAATGGATGTGTGTATTGCAGAAACGAGGCGAAATGAATCCCGGTATCGGGTGGCTTCTTATCCGTTCGCGACCAGATGGTCGTACACAGGTGATTCATGCGATTTGTAGTACCCCATCTCATATACTAGGGTGGATGAACAGCCAGTGACGACGAGAGACGAGAAGCAGCGGTAGCCCTGGACCCGCGTGCAAAGAATATTACTGACTTAGTATGCCAACACTCCATTTCGACGTTCTTCACATTTCCATCCTGAGGACGAAGCTCCGGCATTTGTGAGCAGAAACGCCTCTGGGAGAACATGCCGACTTTTGGGCAACGTTAGTCTTATACCCACACTCTCGGTGTGAGCTTTGCGCAGGGTTGTCACCCCCTGGGGTCGCAGCGTGGTACATAGCAGGAAATGTTATCAAGAAGTCGTTTGTTTGTCCCTTTTCCACGAAACGACTTGATATTGGCTTACTAAGCTGAAACATGGTTTTATCACGTGAAACAAATCTGATTGGTGTAATTATCTAATCTGCTATTGGCCGCTATTCCAGATCGACAGATGTCAGGATTAGTCATCCTTTGTGTTAGTAAGTAGAACTCGCAGATGGCTCATGTTCCCAAAGGGAACATAGGACAGGCTCTATAACATGCTTAACTCGTCTTGGTGGCGGTCTGAACGTTAACTAGTTAATACGTAGCGATCTTCAAGCGAGAGTTAGTTACTTGCACAGGTAATTACCTTGGAATTGTACTCCGTACTGTTGTCTATTTTTGCTAATGCCATACAGGAGATGGCTCATTAGTGGATGAAGCATATTCGGCCTTCGGATCAAGCATAAAAAAGGGGGCAAGACAGCACGGGGCGGGACGGGACGGGACAATATAGTGGGGGAGCCACGTGAACTTGCACGCCGCCGAAGTTCTATCGGGCACCAACGAAGTCATCGGGTAGAATTTTTGATTTTCAATCCTCCCGCATTCAGAGGATAAAATTATTGAAACATGGCATTAAAGAGCAGCAACACAGAATGCTCCTTGATATTGCAATCTGCATACAGGGCTTGGGACGAGAAGCACTTGCACATTTAAACTGAAATAAGCGATGCTAAATGCGGTAGGGGAAAAGGCACTTAACGGCGAGTGGGAAAAAATATCAAACAAGTGTTTTGAGATACAAGAAAACATGACTATGACCTTTGAAGGTCGCTCTTGCAATATTGCTAATAGCGAGGGCATACCCGTTCCGGATGGCAAACTCGGTCCTCAAGATGGACGAACCACTAGAGATGTGAAGGCTGGTTTTCGATGCTACGTGATGCGAGCGTGGGTGAAATTCGAAAGGCAAGGTTGATATTAAGTCAGAGGTGAGGAATTCATATTCACAACTATTCTATCTCGAGCCTAGACAACAACCCTTTAAGGATCACCGAGGCCTAAATTATTTGAAATATTAAACCCTTCATAATACCCTATCCTAATAAGCAAGACTGCATCCTCATTAATCTTTTCCGGCAAATATAGGGATAAGCAGTTGGTGACTAACAGCCCGCCACTTTCCTGCTCCTCTTTCCATAGCTTGCTTGACTCTATTCCACTCCGAAACGGTTCAGGAACTTTATCAATCACATGGCGCTTCATAAATGAGAACGAGAGGTATTGGCCATCGCCAAAAAATGTGGGATTTCCTGTCAATATGAGTATTTATATCTCATCGTGTGAAGCATTTTGCGTACCGGAAACCTGTGACTCCAACCGCGGGCGCTTCGGTAAGCGCCGCTCTGGATTATCAATGTCGGCATATGTTGTATCGGTGTGTCTATGGTCACCATGATCTCTTATTCGTCTTATGTTCCGTCCCTGATTAGATTGCATAGCAGATATTGGAGGTTCTGAGTAGCAGAAGTGTTAGGCTTAAAATGATTATATGACAGGAGCAATGCTACTCTTACCCATTAAACGTCCGTCTTTTAGTACGTCAGGCTGCAGAAAGCTACAATGTGGCGCCAAAAGCTCAGTTGAGTTTCTTCCCGTTAACGAGGGACAAACTGCAGAAACCTTCCGTCTATCCTCTCCGTACTGCGGTAAATTACCACATATAGTGATAGTGACTTTATATAGTGAATTGCGAGGATCCGGTAATGCCACCCACCATTGCTCAAGTTGATCATAGAATGGCCCTGCTGGGATCTTTGGTAGTCCAGTAATAGAGTATGACAGAGAGCAGAGCACAAATAATTCAGCACTAATTGCATACACTTTCCTGGCGAAGTATTGAGCATGGCGTCTGACGCATCGCCGTGATGAAGATCGCTTCTCCAACGAGTCCGTAGTTTCTGTATACAATTCCAGCCAGGTATTTGCTTGCTTCGCCTGGCCTTCGGATAGAGGGTCCAGTATCTTGTGGATATGGTCTTCAAGACGAGGTTTTATTTGGGCGTCGAACAAGCTGGATGGGTGGCTCATCTTGCTTGACATAATAAAATGGGGGAAAGGCGGGAGGGGGAAGGGAAGGGAAGGGAAGGGAAGGGAAGGGAAGGGAGGGGAGGGGAGGGGAAGGAAGAAAACGCAGCTAGTGCCGGGTAACTAATACTTGAACCGCCCGAGACATGACATGCAGCATGACCTATCAGTTATTAATATCTGGCCTTGTAGTGATGACTTATAGGCAGAGCCGCCGACATGTCGACTATAAAAGCAGCGCTCAAATTGAAGGCGAGAGAGAGGTTGCAAGCTCATTTCGAGTTTTCTGGTAAAGAATAAAGAACCACTGTCCCCTGCAACACCCTTCCCAGCTTAAAAACAGAACCAAAAAAGTACGTGTGCCTCAGCCTGCTTTGGCATTCACATAAAGACTAACTGGACTGCCATTAAGAAATGTCAGCTAGCTCAGGACTCAAGGGGTTTTGCGATATATGCAGCCATGCAAATAATGAACATCGACAATATAAATGCAATGCATGTAACCAGCCAAAAAAATGGAAGATTTGCCAACAGCCTTCCCATGGAGGCTATGTGGTGTGTGTGAAGTGTGAGACCTGTACACCAGGAGGTGGTCCACCAGGCTCCCAGCCTGGTGGACATATGAAATATCTCTGTGACGAAGTTATATCCTAGTAAGTAACTAGTAGTTATGCTTGCAGTTAGTTGGTAATCAGAATAACTAATATAAGTGGAGCAGACAGACCAAGCTCGCGCACTTTAAGGACAATTTATAAAAGTATATAGTTGTGATTCTTGGGAGAAGATATACATAACTAGTTATATTGATAAAGCTAAAATATACAAGATTTATTTGTTTATAATTCAACAATGACTAGCTAGCTAACTAGTGAGTTGCCCTCACACAGAAGAATTATTATATAAAGCTCTCTGTCTGCACTATAACTAGTTAATCAGATAGTTATGGGCTGTGAAGAGCCGGTCAGGGAGGTGAGGTCCATCTATAAGGAGGGTCCTGTCCACAGGTAAGGATCCCGAGGTCGGATCCACCCACCTATGGATGACTCCACGGAGAGTTAACGGACCATATATAATCCGAGAATGACAGTGCCCAGGACGGGTCGGTTCCAATAGCTACCTAGGTACCATATATTAGCGGCGGTCTTCGCATCATGAGGTCTGTAAAAGCTGGTTGCCTCTCTAACAGAACTGTAGCAAAGAGCGAGTCTTTTTGCGAAGATGGTTTCCCGGAAAATGACTAAGTATATAGTTACCACTTTCGATCTAAGCGCGGACTTTCAAGCTAATTAGTTATAAGGACCCAGAGGAGCCGCGATCACCTCCAGCCGAGTCAAGACGAGCTTGACGCCGCTCTGCATGAGGCTCGTTGTTACTGGCATGGCCTTGCGCAGCAGGCTATCACCCAATACAGCCATGGCCCTCCTTCCCAATGTCTTCGGCCTGAAAATATGCTCGGATATGTCCCGGCGATGCCGGATATTCATATGAACTATCGCCATGAGTCCTTTGATACGTTTACATCAAACGGGGTGCTGTACATTAGAGCAGAGGCTGTGTGGGCTGTTTCAGACGGCGGTGCGTGTGGCATCAGCGGAAAGCAGAAGATACGAGCCGCGTCTCTCCCGATAGGAGTTCGACGGCCCACGCCGGTTTGCTTCCAGAACACCGCCTTTCACAGAGCGGTCGGAGTAGGCGGAGCTCATGAGGTTAATATCATCGGGATACTTGCCTTGGGATGGTCGTACATATTTTCGGCAGAATTAATCGAGAGGCAGGGACCAGGATCGTCCAGCTTAGACTATACCGACTCTATTGCGGAAATGTGCCATGGGAAGGCAGAAGCGGTCGGTAATATGATTCATGTTGGCGCTGTGAGTGCGCAGGCAGCACGATGGTGGGCATCAATTCTAGCACCTGGGCAGGGTTGGAAGGCTACAGTGTTGCAGTGTGACAGTGCCTGCTATATCTCGCCCTGGTCTGTGGTGCTCGAGCACGACGAAGCCTTCAAGGTCAGAGTGAGTGGCGATTTACCAGCAAATTCAACAATGAAATCCCTAAGCCCTCCGTCTTCCCAACAAGCATTGGAGTTCCTTGTCAATTTTTGTGCACTCCACGGTTCCCATAGCCAACTCTTCGTCGCCCTCGCAACTGCTATGACATTCCCAGCACACAACTACTATGGAACGCCATCCAGGTTGCCTTGTGTACGTGGGTCGAATACTCTCAAATCTCCTCAAGTCACAGCGGATATTAAAGAGCTTTCTGTCCAAATTCCTTACTATATGACGATGAGCTGTGCCCACAACGTGACGGTTTCGAGTCTCTGCAGTGTATTTTGGGAACCCAAAGTATGCTGTAATTTGGTCAGTCCATGGCTTCATCCTGTACTCAAAGAAATACCCAATCATTATTCCGGCTCTCTCTCCTTAGATGAGATCATCCCTTTACTTTGTGCCCAACGATGTCCAAATCTTGCCACTCTCTGGCTTGGAGCTACTCTTAGTGGGCTTTCTTCCACTATCATTGAGCTTGTTGGTAGCGGAACCCCTCCTCTAGACACAAACGGTGCGCCGTGGACTGGAAACCCACAGTCTTTCATGGATGTTCCGGGTTCAGGCCCATATGTTCAATTTGACTCCCCGCAGGATAAGCTCTTTAGGTCGGACGCCTGGCGCCTTCTCTACCTACCGGCCGCTGTCGAGGATGACTTGCAATATAATAGCCCGCCATTTTCACCATGGCAACCTGTCGGCATGACTAACTTTGAACATGCAGCCATCAGAGTAAAAGCCCATAGAGATTGCCCCCGTCACGAGCTGGTTTACCATCACTGGTCATGGCACCTAAAGAATGGTTCGGGGTTGGATGGACATGGCTATTGTTCTGACGCCATCCCTAGTCACTCCTATAAAATAGACCCTCCCATAACTACCATGAACTACCAGGCACTTTCGCTAGAAGATCAGGAAGCATCCATGATAGCCTCACGAGAAGTCTTCGCGTGGGTTACTCGCAACTGTGAAGGACATCCTCCCGAGGAGATATACCACGACCCCTGGATACGTGATGATAGCGAAAGCGAAGCGTCAGAGTCTTGCACGTCTTCTAAGAGTGCAAGATCCACTGGCGGGCTAACAGGGCCATCAGATATTGAAGCATGGATTATGAGAACGAACTCATAACAATCGACAACTAGGCTTCCCGATGAAAACGCAACCTTAGCTATTAACACACGTGAGGTTACGGTGCAATTCAAAGGCGCGATGGAACGAACATATTTACCACAGCAGGTTACACTAACAAATAGCCTATGATTGGATAATTTGCTCCGTCACTAGTTACTTATAAGGTGTGTTTCTCTCGAGGCGTATCTATAGTTAATTACACCCAAGTACCGATACCATCTTGACAACATCTTGACGAGCACTCCTCTTTGCGCAGAGTAATCTAACACTGGCACGGGGCTGTAATCCATTCAGACCTCCCACTCCAAAAGCCCTTGGTTGACCAGCGTTTGGCACTTTTCCTGGATTTGCAATCGATGCTGCACTGCTGGCGGCAACAAGAACGTAGGATGCCTATATGTATCACCGCCCAGCGTTCTAGCTTCCTCAGCCAGGTCCTTCAAAAATTCAAATTGCCCTTTCCAACACCGGTCAATAATCCTGTCAAGGGGATCGTTGCCTAATGGCGGAAATTCCATGCGGCGGAAGAGGTCAACAATGTCAAGACCTGGATCTTCGTTCTCGTACGGTTCGTAACCACGGGTCATGAGATATATAACAGATCCGATGGCAAATTGCTCGGTTCGGGCTCCATATAAGCCAAATGAGCCTGCATCTTCCCCGGCCTCTACACCAAGTACCCGCGCCCAAGGGGGAGCGGAGCCATCTGAAGGACTGCCTATCTTCGCAGCGCAATCGAAATCGATAAGTTTTAACCGATCATCTCCGTCGAGAAGTAGGTTCGGCGGCCGAATATCACCATGGACGTACCCAAGATTCTCCAACCAAGCAGTAGCACAAGAAAGCTCCATACTCCATCGCTCAACCAGCTCAATAGGCTCTTGCTTTACGACCGTCTCGACGCGGCCGCAGTAACTATGGCCAACGCGGACCTGGTTTGCTCGAAACCGCTGGTCCAACGTGCCACCACTGAGAAAAGCGAGGAAATTGGCTTCTGGAACACGCAGAAAGCTCTGGACAATCATAGGGCATGGACTGAACTTCTCGAAGAGGTCAAACATCTCAATCTCCCGTAAGAATGCATCACTCCCAGTTTCTCGGGGTATCTTCAGAACGATCTCCTCGTCAATTTTGTATACTAATCCAGTAGCTCCAAGAGATAGGAAAGGATACTTCGATAGCTTCGGCGGCTGTTTGATAAGACTCATTTCGGGCATGTCAAGTAGCTCGTTAATGGTTGGACTTTCAGAGGTAGATACTGAATTGAAAGCTTCTAGCAGGGCCTTTGCGGCACGGCGCGGTCATCACCAAGGAATTAGAGCCACCATAAGAGTGCTGTGACTGCACAGTCGGCGAAGGCCAATGATGCATAATTTTCAGCCCGGTCTCCTATCACAAGAGGCGTATTTTGGGTAATTTTCTATACGAAAAAGCGCTTTCAATTCATGAGTGCCCAGTAATAAATACCGGATTTCGGACCGTTGCCGTGCCGGATAATATTGGGGTATCAAACAAGGATGGCTATCCATGACCTGTGCTGCAGCAGGGATGGCTTGTCAGTGGAACTTTGGGTAAGGTTGGGAAGAGGAAGTTGAAAAAGGCTGGTATTGATCGTTACTACAGCTAAAATCTAGAGGAGCGGAGGGTAGATTGGCTTGCTTGCTCTGAATACATGGGTAGAGAAATGGCCGTATATCGGGCTGCTAAATGGTATAGAAACGCAGATATAGGGATCAAGGAGAGTCTTCATCGGCCCGCTGTGGCATATTCTGTATGGGCATACATACAATAAGTACATACATAAAGCCAGAGACTGCCATGAAACGTCACGACGGCTAAGTTCAGCGGACTGTGTGACATAGAAGATAAATATATGGTTTGATTGACGCAGCCTCATGGGCCGATTGCAAGACTCGGCACCCCCGTCCTACACAAGGGGGACTTCGCATGGAGAGCCTTGAGCAGAATAAGAAGTAATGATAACACTTTGGAGCCACGCATGTCCTCGGCATTCCACGTGAAGCCGTGCGATTCTTTTAAGTCTGCAATGGTGTAACGGCGCCTGGCTTCCAGCAACGATTAGAGCCTCTCACAGCTCCACGTATCAAAAGCCGAGGTATGTATAGCCTGGTCTTATCCCTTTGTTGGCGTCTCTCAATCTCGTGTATTTTCTTCCCTCTCTCTTTTCCTGTCATTTGCTTCTTCCTCTTCGCGATGTCAATTTGCGAAGATCCGCAGTTTCATGTCAACACCTCCAGTCGCAATAACACACCGGATCTGGACCTCTGGAGAGTCTGATTTCTTGATATCTCCATTTTTCCCATCACTTGCTCCATTGCCGGTGGGCGCGTCCTTGAATATTGACGGAGCCCATCTTAGGCAGGTGATGAATCGTTCGTGGGCGTCCCTCATCACCTTGATGCATTTTCCTTCTTGGCTCAGATCCCAGCAGCGCAGCGTCCTATCGTCAGATACTGAGAAGAGGTATTTGCCGCCGGGATGGAAAGCCAATGCCCGTATCCAGTTGTCGTGGCCCGCCAATGTTAAGAGACAAGTCCCTCGAGCATCCCATATCTTAATTTTCTTGTCTCGGGAACCAGTGGCCATAAACTCTGCAGTGCTACTCGCAGGTGGAGGCTTTTTCAGGCCAGTTAGAGGCGATAGATATTGGTATGAGGTAGACGGCGCAATAGCGCAACACTCGTTGAAGTGATCATGGCCAAACATTGTTACTTTAGTTTCCGGATTTGAGACAGAAATATCCCATAATCTTGCAGTGCTGTCGTCTCCGGTTGAGAGCAAAAACCTCCCGTCCGGAGAGGGAAACACATCTCGTACCCAGGCAGTGTGGCCTTGTAAAGTTCGCAAACAATATCCGGTGTTGGCGTCCCATATCTTCAGAGACTTGTCTCTACTAGCGCTAGCCAACAGATTGCCCGATGATGGGGCCCCCGAGGCTCCGAGGGGTATAAACCGCACGGCACTGACACTGTGATCATGGCCTACCAGGGTCCGTATGTTCTTATATTCATTCGATGGGTCCCATAGTTTAATGCTTAGATCCGAGCTGCATGACGCCAGTAGTATACCGCCTCTCGGACCCCCAAAGTCCACGTCCACAACTGCCCGCGTGTGACCCTTGATCGTCCTCTCTAGTTCGCCCAACTCCCAGTCCCATATCTTAATGGTGCAATCATCGGATGCTGAAGCAACTGAGGAGAATATAGGGTGGAATGCGACGCTGTTGATGGTATCTCGGTGTGATTCCAGAGCATGTCGGGCAGGAGCAGTTGGTATCCAGGACGCGGGGTCTTTGTTGCGTTTAGAAAGTGAGGTTGGTGTCGCATTGTCAAGCTCAGCCTGCATTGCTGACATTCGAGACTCAAGATCCATAATCTATAAGTTGAGTCCCAAAGTTAGACATCTCGTTCCTGAAAGTGTAAATGTTTGCCGCAAGGGAGAGAAAGCTTATAAATGAGAAACACCTTCAACGGCGGCAGACCTACCTTTTTCTGTAACCGGACTACACTGGTCCATTTCTTCTCCAGTAAGGTCTCATACTTCTTCGCTGTGGCCGGGTCAAACGCATCCTCGTTTAGATTCAACTCCGCCCTCAAGGTGTTGGCCGTGTCCAGGAGATTATTAGCCGTTAGATATGCTATTATCGACTTATGACTATGCACACGGCGGTTAGCCTTCCATCTATCCCTCGCATCTTTCCCGTGTTAGCCCATAAGGCCATGGCAGGCCTACACCTACAGCTCTTCAGCTTGCCGATTGGTCAGTATCGGACTCATCTCTACCGGTCCTTATCACAGCAGCGGCTCCTCTTCACTTTTATGCGTCTTTTTTTTTTTTTTGTTGGCAATTTCGAAGGCCGGAGGCCCCTGTATCAAAGGTCACTTTAGCTGTATTCCCTTGCGTCTCTGATGGTCGATGTGAGGACACGCCGCAAGATAGTGTGGGGTGCAAGCAATAGTCTCAAGTCGCAAGGGGAGGCGGCCACGGCAGCTTGGGCGGTCAAGGGGGCAGAAGCCGCAGCGCAGAACTATAAGCTAGGGACGAGCTGTGCCGGAGAGAGAAGAGAGCGCGGCTGACGGCGACTGGAGCGAGCTGGAGAGACTGCGGTGGCGGCGATGGTGTTCCTGGTGCTGCGGTTGGGTTTTGGGCTGGGTTCATCGCTTCGTCGATATCAAACCAGCTTCTGGCGCAACTAAATAAACTTGCCAAAAGGGCAGGACCTAACAAAAAGCGAGCCTCGGCAGAAAGATATTCCGGATGAGTAAGCATATGAGTGCCCTCAGGTGGGCAGCCCCTGCAGGACCCAAGGTAAACAAGAGGACGGGATGGAAGAAGAGATGAAAGAAAAATGAGAGGGAGAGCTACATGGGGTTGGTTTACAGGTTTATTAAGAGTGAGGTCATGTAAAGGCAAAAGCTATGAAGCTGTATTGCCAGTTTATCTAGCCTGGAAGTGCACAGGGGCAGACAGTTAGCTTCCTAGATACCAAGAGGCTGACATGGTTATTAGGTTGATTAGTTGGAGAGACAGCCAGCTTGGACAATCAATATTAAGGAGAATAATAGCTACAGGATAGCATGTCAGACATGGATCACCACGAATGATGGCCTGAAAAGTAAGGCCTGAGCTATACTAGCCCCACAGGTTGGGTATATATACCAAGCTTTCTGGCAACAAAAAATGGATGTCCCGGCGCTGGGGGTCATGCAGGGCAGATACGGTGGCAAGAGCCTTCGGCTACAGACGCCGTCTCGGAGTCCACTCCGGGCAAAAGATGGCCCTTAATAGTTGAAAAGAGGACGGGCGGTTAACTAGCGGATTCCAGGTGATTCAAAGGTATCAGCCAACAACAGGTAAAGAGTCATCGATACTTTAGGCGAAATGCCCCGTGACTAGCAGCCAGGCATCCATGCGAGGCGTGTGCATCTCTCGAATCGATGTTTCGTCTTCAGGATGTGAGTTTACATGAACTCCCCTATGCGAGTGGATAGACAAACGGGCCAAGGTGTCCTTGCCGACGTGGCTGTGACGCACTCGAACGCGAATGAGTCCGCCGAGAGGATCATTGGCCATCACGCGGCAACGTGTTTCGCCCGGCGGAACTGGCAGTCGAGCAGAGGGATAATACTGAGGCTTTGTGCATATGTTGATGCCTTGTATATACCCGTGTCTGCATCATCGGTGGCTGGCCGAAAAAAATTCTGCCTGTCGAAGCATCTTATCCGTTCTCCCTCAGAGGTAGCTTCATCTCTGGGAGTGAAGTGCCCATTCAAAGAGAGACAGCTCACCATCAACTAAAACTGGATATGATTCGAAGGGATAGCTGGCACATTGGCAGAGATCCGGGCCATGACTGACACGACAGCCATCAACACACAACACATAGAGGGCCCCTTAAGTAGATATCATCATGGCTCCCCCGTCAGCCTCAAGGCATCGACATAGGCTCCCTCTTATCATTCCTTCCACCTGGCTTCCTTTGTCTCTGAGTAACTCTCCGCGAAGATGCGAAATGTCTCGTCCCTTCGCTGACGTCTCGAAGCAAAAGACCGCGAAAACTTCAGCTTCCACGTGACTCCACTGGGCCCAAAAAAGGTCAGTTTTTGCTTCTTTTCTTCGTCAACATCAAACCATCTTCACAGCCACGGCGAGGTGAGCAGACGCACAAAACACCAGTCCTAGGCTGCTGTGGAGGGCCCAGGCTGGCTTCGAGATGCCAGTCATGAGTCACGGATCACCGCAAAGGGGAGGATGATTCCCTCCCCTGATGGCATCTGCCTGGTCGGTATGATCACGGGTCCAGCACCAGGCAGCTATATTTTATATAAGAAGGCCTCCAGCCGATCTATCTTTAGAGTCACTGCTGGCCACTCCATCAAGGAAACGAAGAGACGAAACATTTTCTCTCTGAGCAAGCGCTGACTGAATATCCCGCTTCATTATTAGCTGAAACTGAGCTTAGGGATCTTCTTGCACGTTCAGCCTGGCCGCATAGACGATCGTATATTTTGAGCCGCAATACGAACGAGGCGTTGACCTGCAAGTATATAACTAACGGGTATACTCGCTTGCTCGCTTGTAACTTTGTACCTGCAACTGTTACTCCTGCGGCCACATCTATCAATCTCCCCAGCGGCCGCCAAATCATTCTATAATACTTTGTTTTAACTATGCGTTGAAAGTGTTTTTTTCTTCCCCGGGAATAAGTTACAATATTATGGTTGAGCGAGTCGAGTACTATTTGCTTCCACGAAGTGAATGGAAGATCCGGACGCCCTCGGCCACACCTCCAGTCGAAGAAACTAAGATGTCTCAAAGGGTTTCACCTGTCTCCGCAACTGCTACGTCACCACGGCCGAGATTGGCTGTCAAGCGCGCTCACGATCCTCCAAGAAACCAGGACGGAAATATCTTTTGCGACCACCCTGACTGTCATACTAATCCTCCTGTCTTTCGCCGTCCATGTGAATGGAAGTAAGTTGGTCTCTCTTGTGTTCTTGCTTTTGATCATGAAGCTAATATTTCCACTTAGTAAACATATGGATAAGCATGATAGACCGTATAAATGCAATGATCCAGATTGCGCAAAGCTACCGGGCTTCACGTACTCCGGTGGCCTGCTTCGACATCAGCGAGAAGTGCACCGGATGCACACGCAGGGGAAGAAACTGATGTGTCCCTATTCTGACTGTAACCGAAGTTCCGGCAAAGGTTTCACCAGGCAGGAGAACCTGAAGGAACATATTCGCCGTCTTCACAGGTCTGAAGACATTCCTCTCACACTCAATAATACCACTTTACCGCCCCTCTCTCGGACTTCTACCAGCACTATCATTATTGCCGGTATATCGGCACCCGCAACCGCTCCGGCAGCAGCTAATGACCCTCGAGTTTTACCCCCCATTTCATTACCAATGCACCATCCGTCAAAACGGAAGCGGAACTCCGCTACGTCTTCCGCTTATGTATCAGAAGATGAGACAGCTCCTGAGGTGCGTGCCTTACGGGATGAGGTGTCGTATCTACGTCGCGAACTGGAATACAAAGGCACACAAATAGACGAACTACAACGAGAAATGAGAGAACTACGGCGGTTACTTCAGCATCCATAATTCCCCATGAAATCAGCACTAATAATGTTACATTTCGAATTCTCCTGCTCTTGCATATTTCCTTTGTCCCCACTCCCTCACCCTTGCGGCTCTCTGGGCATGGTCCTGCTGCAAGGCGTTCACCGCCGAACACCCCTGGTCTTGAATTAAGGGGCTTTTTCTCCTCTAATATGAGTGGCTTTTATTGTTGCATGGCATGGCAAGCGTAAATTTATATAACCAAGCCCCTCCATCTTTCACATTGGCCTATTAATACATCAAATACAGCCCTTTCCTGCGCCTTTTCCCGCCCCGGTGTTTGATGAGACTGCAAATATGATAGAAATAGACACCTAAATAGATCCTTCAGACGACATATATATATATGTTCCTATACAGGGCAGCCGCACTCCATTACGTATCCAGTAGTGAAAGGTCATAATTGGGCAAGCCAGCCGACCTGCAGAAATCCTTGTGGGATTTGGGCGTGGTCTCGGTTTCACTCTCAAGTAGCCGCAAGACACGAGCTGCAGAGCCTCATCTTCCATGGCGGCTTAGCTAGCCCGATGCAGGCACCAGCCTCGTATAATTCGACTTCAGCTCCCCGCAGCGACAAGCCTATGTAGCGAATCATATTCTTCAGCACCGCCCGAATGGCAACGAGCGAAAGACAAAATGCTGTGCGAATTATTAATCCAGCGGCCGCAGTTTTTTTTTTTTGTTTTCCGTCCTCTCCAGTCTCCGTCGATCCATGCAGCTGAGACAGCTCAACCTGGGCAATCAGCCCGGAAATGGTTCGCTCGCACTTCCTCTTATGCTTTGGGTTTGAGGCAATGCATTCTGTTCGCAGCCTGTCTTCCCCCAGCTCCCAGCCATTCACAGGTCGAAGCCCTTGCTAGCAATCATGCAAGGCGTTCCGCTCTCTTTGCTACTTTAGTCTTTGTGCGGCCAGAGAAATCTCGGTAAAGCTATCAACCACTCAACTAGATACGCTTCTTACACACAAAGTTCGGGCAAACCCCATCTTATGATCGGGCGGCCTATGGGTCGACGGTAATAGCCATAGCCTAATTGTAAGAGGTTAACTTAAACTAGAATCGGTGATGCTGTGCAACGGCCAGCCACCAAGGGTCACAAAATGAGTTAGACTAACTATCGACCAAGCTGGATGCCGTGGGTCCAACTATGCATAACTTTGTACCTTGTATCCGAAGCACCATCTTCGCAAGGGAGAAGGAGAGAAACTGTTGCTGATAGTTGTGGTTGGTTGTAGTGATGTTGTCGTTGTGGTTGTTGTTCCCAAGGTTAAAAAGGGGTACGCCAGGCTTAGTCAGCATTTATTTTCCGACTAATTAAGCAAACGCGTTGGACGTCAGTTTATCTTCAGCAACAAACACCTCCATACATAATATTCTCTCCATCCCTCACTTTTCCATGTCTTTTTACGGAGTACTGATATAACATTCTGCTTTTACATCCAATACCGGTTCATACAGCCCTGAAGAGAGATATTTCTGGCCTTTTGCAGCAGTGACATGGCTTCAGTTCCGTACTATATTCCTAACCAGGAATATAGCAATGCTGGGTTGAATAATATATCAGACTGCGTTCACTCGGCTATGGAAATCGCTGAAAAATGCCCGTTAGCTATACCTATCAAGCACGACCTCCCACCAGGGGTTTATGCCTGTCCTGAGTTTATGAATATGTTCTCGGGTGTACAGATTAAACCGCCTATCCATCTCCTGGACTGGACCTATGACCGCCGCCGGACTGCACAGGATGTCCTGCCCTATCTATATCTGGGCCCAAACAATGCCATGCGCGATGCAGAGTTTCTTGCAAAAAACGGCATTACTTTGCTTCTAGCTATTCGGGATCGAACCCGAATCCAGGCTGTGACGGTCAACGGGGATAGGGTAGCGGCCAGACTGGGGATCGAGTCGGACTTTGTCGAAATAGACAGTGCACAGGAACTCATCAGTAAACTCCCCGATATCATCCGTCGAATCAACAACCATGTTTGCCCATGTCCGACTCACCAGCCGGAGGGACATGGCAGAACGAGGAAAGTGTTGGTCTTCTGTGATACAGGAAATGATAGATCAGCCTGTGTGGTCGCCGCATATCTTATGGCAATGTTACAAACTGGAGCAGCTGTAGCGTCAAGCCACATTCAAGTCCGACGACTGTCCACCAATATTAGCCCTGTCTTCGTGGATATCCTGAAGGCGTTTGAGCCCATACTTGACGCACAGAGGGCTATTGCCAGGAACACGCTAGACAACCATGGAACCAGTGGGTTGCTGAATTCTGGCAATGCACTCTCAAGGAAACGGTCTTTCCAGGTTGCCGAAGAGTCCCATAATACAGACGGAGAGGCCATGGCTATGGATCTCTGCCGGCCATCTCTTCCACCCTTCCGTGATGTAAGCAACATTTAGAGAAGTAGCAACACGCGGAACGATCTTTCCATCCAGGACTTTCTACCGGCTCTTTCCTTGGCCTCTACTCGTTCTTTCTCATTGTTATTGTTTTCAAGACGTCAACAGCATTTTGCACTAGCGCAGGAAGGCCAGACCCTCAGGCGGCCAAGCATGTGTCAAGTTTGCGGAACTTGCCCTTTCCACCCTTAACGATTTCATGGCTCGGTGTTCATTAGAGGCTCGAATTCTTCTCTTCCTTTCTCTTCCGCTGAATATTTGCGGGTCTACCCTCCTTTCATTTTCTAGCTTCTTCTTCGTCTTCTTCTTTGTATGAGGTTGCAGTTAGTAGCAGCCTCTTTTATTACTTCTTGTATTTATTATTATTCTTATTTTACCTTTCAAACAGTGTTACTTTACCTCTGCTGGATATACAATACCATTCACACACTCAGTTCCCGCAGCTCTATGTGTGAGAATTAGTGTTATCACAATCCTCTTTGGGAATTCTATTCAACACGAGCTACCTTGCGTGTATCTTCCTATGACCAAATAGGATATAGACTGCTTCTATGTTTTCTATCGCCACGGCGATGAATATTCACAGTCAAAACAGTGGACCTTTCTTCACATCTTTCTTCACTGTTTACTTTTACAAGCGAGCAGCCAACTTGCTTGTCATCTTTCCCTATGCCTGATTTCTTCTTGCTCAGCTCATTAACTCTGCTATTTGCTGCCTAGGAGCCAGGGAAAAGAGCTTCGACCCGGGTTCGGATTTGATAGGACCAAATAGTCACTGTTTATATCACTTCGGCAATATAAACATCGTTGAGTCTGCGACGGAATTCCACCTGCTGACAATATGCGGTTGAGGCAGAGAGACAACATCCGGCCCCCTGAACGATATGGCGGTGGGGACTGGATTGGGAACAAGGCGTCGGGTCGTCGAGGTGCGTCAAGGGCGACTTCTGAGACGCCCGACGACCTACCTCGCCAACCACACATCCCTCTCATCGCGAGACCAACTGCAGGGCCGCCGCCGTTTATTGACTACAACCCAAACTCGCCTCCAGCTGCGTTCCCTACGCTTGACAAGCCCCGGCCTATAGAGATGCCGCCTGTAAACAATGAAACAGCCTCTTCAGGTTCTTGTGAAAACGAGTGAGTGATGCCGCCAGAAGTGCAGAGAACCTCGAGACTGTTAACACAGGGTATCAACTAATTAACCTCTTCTATGTCCTTGTAGGTTTCAGAGCGAGCCATGGAGTGACATGGAGTCGAGCGAAGACGATGATAGCGGGGAAGACGCGGATCATTCTGTCGATGTTGAAGACTACAAATATCTTCACGCGCCCACACACGTCGAATGGAAAGACCTTAATCCCGCTATTCAAATGGAAATAATCCAGAATTTGACTCAAGTCTATACTTGGCCGCGCGTGGTGTACATGTTAGAGCTGACACCGCAGCAGCAAGAGGAAGCCATTCAGAGCCCAGCCCGTCGCCAGAAGCAGGTGGAGGACGAAGCCCAGCAGTTGCATGAAATGCAAGTCAAGCAGTTGAGAGCGCTCCTTCGAATAGACAACAGTGTTCTGAGGAAGTCTAGAGTTCCGGGCCAGCTGGTCTTTCGAAACATTTCAAAGCAGTACTTCCGGGAAGCTAAAAACAGAGCAACCGTTGATCATTTCATGATCAAAGCTAGCGATCTTCTGGCTGCTCGGAGGTTTCTGCGGAGATTGGGGATTGACACAAAGTATGCTGGAGAATGGAAAAACGACCTTGCCACCATTAACCAGGCGCATGAAGAGAATGGTGAGGACGAGTTCAAATGGATTCTTAGTCCAGAGGAGACTGAACAGTCTAGCAGCACTCCTTCTATCCAGTTAGGCTCTTCCTCACCTTCACTTCAGCCGCACAATGTTGGTGCTAATAGCGCTAATGGCCAGGATCGTTGTTTCGTCAACCGTGTTGGAAACCCGGGAGCGGGTACACTCAGAGTACCAGTGCGCGAGGAACTGAATGAACCGATGCATTCGACTCCCCTGAATGCTGCTCAACAGATCCTTAGCCGCAGAAAATCCGCTAAAAAGCCGGATAGGAAAACACCGAACCGACCTATGAACATCAATCCAGCAAGCTCAATGGTCCGATTAAATATTGGGCCTGAGGGTGCTGCACAGATACGCAATGTCATGCATACCACATCTTCCTTGTCGCCACAGTCGTCCCAAAACCTACCATCAAGCCCTCCAATACCCTTAGCCTCCACGACCAACCACCCGCCGAGTTCTTCATTGTGGATGTCTCAGACAACAGATTCAAGAAAACGCCCACATTCAGAGACGGCTATCACACCTGGTTCTTTTGTAGATGAGGACGACCTTCCACTGCAGAGGGTCTTAAGTGGTCCATGGTGGTATAATTCGGGACAAGTCATATCTCGGGCGGGAATCACATCATCCCAGACGCTCCATGAAAGGCTGTATGCGGCTAGAGCTGAAACTGAGATACAGCGCCAATCTTTTGCTCGCCCGATTGGTAGATTACCCCCAGTGCCACAGGTTAACCTACCGATCCGAAACTCAACCCCGCTGAATAACCGCCAGGCCACTCCTATGCCTTACAGTGATGACACAATCGCTCAGACACCTCCACCGGGATATTCTTCACCAGTACCACAGAGACATGTGCTACCCAATAAAAATTTCAAAAGCCTACTCATCAACATGCCTGGAGATAATGTACCAACTAGAATGACCTCAGCCTCTTCAGACAATTCCGAGCACGGACCACCATACTCACCAATATCACCTGTCATGGGAACATTTCCCGTTGCCCAGGTTCAGGCTGCCGGGGGTGGACAAACCCAAGATAACAACCTTAGGAAAGTTCGAACTCTCCAAGAAAGCGCCATTGAGGATGGTCAACATGGAGCGACGAGTTCTATTCTAGACGATGGGGTGTCATCTAATACTGGGCCAGTAGGCACGCCAGCCTCACTCCCAACTGAGGCTAAATCGTCTCGACCAAGTTCAGTAGAATTTTCACACACAAGCATCCAAACAGCGGGCGAAGATCCACTTCTGGAGATGAAATTCCCAGAGCCAATGGAAAACACTGCTTCCAAGGCTGAGACTTCTAGCAATATTTCTATTGCCACCACCTTTGCGGTCTGTTGCGATATTCCGCCCATCGAATCAATGAAGAAGAATGAGTGTAACTCTCATTTACCTATCCATTCACCACCGGACACAAATGGAACTGGTAAAGAGAATGAATTCCCGGGTAAAAGCAAGCCAGCTAAGAAAAAGGCTAAACTGGCTCCGACGGATAGACGGCGCAGCTCAAGATTGAACAAGCCTGCTACCACGAAGGAAACAAGAGCTCGAGCAGCAGCATCAGTGACGAAGAAACGACTTGGAAACTAATGAAATATATGGAAAAAAAATGGGTGGATGAAATCATTAATTCGTATTTTGGGTGGGGGTCATTGATCTTGTTGATTTGCATTGGCAGTGCTCACTTGGGAGGGGGCATCATCGGGACGTGGGTTGGAATTGGGAACTTCGGCATTTTGATGATACACATCGATCTCCCCTCTAATATGTAGTATTGTGAGCTCAGTTTTCTCTTTTGAAATGCTAGTTAGTCACTGATAGCAAGAAAAGGCGTGGAAGCCGGAAGGATAGTTCGTTTGGATGTCGTCCCTTTTTACTTTCGTTGAACTTATTTTGACTTTTCCTGAGCCGCATATCACATGATGTTAATGAGGCTCAACTTGTCATCTTGGCGATAACGTAATCATGACGCGAGCGCGCCCTCTCTTAAATTGGTTTTTCTACGCGTTGGAGGGCCTCAGAGCCAACAGGCTGCAACAGCTAGGATGCGACAGGCACCTCTGGTCCTTAGATAAATAGACGCTTACCAAGTGTTGATAGTGGTAACTATTCAACAGCCACTCTTAAATCTTCTCACTTTGACCTTTCTCCTAAACCTCTCATTGCTCTTTGTTCCTCAAGACGAAACGGCGCGGTGCAAGGTAAGACATTCGAACAAAAAGGTTATGGACAATTAGTTACTAATTTCATTAAAGGGGCATATATAGACCATATACTTCCATCTAGACTCAATTATCTTTTTCTAAAGCTGCCATACACCGAGTTGCCACTAGTTCTCCCGGTGATATTAGTGCGTTACAGTCATGGCTACGTTTAAGCAGGAAGAAAACAAGGAGAACATCATGGAGGTGGATATAGACAAGAAAAGTGAGGAGGAGGAAGATGATGATATGGAGGGCTTGGGTATGAAAGCCAAAGCTTTGACAAAGCTTCTCCAGACTAGCTCGGTACTTCAGCCATACTTACTCTTTGAACAAGGATGCGATACTAATATCAGCGTATAGGTGTTTGTAGCTATTATGGCTGATAAAATGAAGGAGCAACAGAAAAAGCAACAAGAACAGGCAAAGAGACAAGCTACCAAGGAGAAAAATCTAGCCGAGAAGCAACAAGCAGTAACTGCATCCACGAACAAACGGTCCACAAGAGCAAGCGAGAAAAAAGCTCCAGCTGATTCAAGTAAAGGATCCCAGAATACCCAAGAGAAAAAATCTAGTTCCATGAAGCTACCTACGCGAGGAACATCTGGGAAAGCTACAAAAGCCTCCAAAGGTGATATCACGAGCTACTTCAAGCAAGCCAAAGTCGAAGTAGCAGAGGACAAACCAACTGTACAAGAGGCTTTGGCACAAGCTGCTGACGAATTTGAAGCAAAGCCCTCTGCTTTAGGTGAGCAGGAAGATCTAACTGCAACCCAGCAACCCTCCTTAATCACAGGAGGGAAGATGAGAAAGTATCAACTTGAAGGGCTGGAGTGGATGAAGTCTCTTTGGATGAATGGACTTTGTGGTATCTTGGCGGACGAGATGGGTCTCGGAAAGACGGTGCAAGCCATCTCCTTAATAGCGTTCTTTAAAGAACATAATATCCCCGGGCCGTTTTTGATTGCTGCGCCACTGAGCACAGTCAGCAATTGGGTTAATGAGTTTGCTCGTTGGACCCCATCTATCAATACAGTTCTTTACCATGGAACCAAAGAACAACGTAGCGAGATTCGACGAAAACAGATGAAAAACCAGGACCAGAGAGCGCCGGATTTCCCAGTTGTCTGTACCTCGTATGAAATCTGCATGAATGATCGAAAGTTCCTTGCTAACTACCAATGGAAGTACATCATTGTGGTAGGTATAGACCTTTTACCCAAGGTTTCAAAATGGGACACTAAAAATGAATTTTATATAGGATGAGGGTCACCGTCTGAAGAATATGAACTGCAAGTTGATCAAAGAGCTCCTGACATACCCATCTGCAAATCGACTGCTCATAACTGGAACACCTCTGCAGAACAATATTGCTGAGCTATGGTCACTGCTTCATTTTCTGCTACCCGAGATATTCAATGATTTGGATAACTTCCAAAGCTGGTTTGATTTTTCATCTGTTCTTGATGATTCTGATCAGAATGCAGTCAACGAGAGACGGAGACGCAATCTTGTGTCTACAATGCATGCCATTCTCAAGCCATTCTTGCTACGGCGAGTAAAGACGGATGTTGAATCATCACTCCCGAAGAAAAGGGAATATATCTTGTACGCGCCACTGACACCGGAGCAGAAGGAGCTATATGTCCAGATAGTGAACGGAACGAGCCGTCAGTACCTGGAAGAGAAGGCCGCTGAGCGAATAGAAGCTAGGAACGGCTCAGCGAAACAATCAAGAACGCGCAGCTTGAAGAGAGGCGCAAGCGGCAGTGAGCTAAGCACGCCCAACAAGAGTGCAAAATCTAGCCGTGACTCTACACCGACTAGGGCTCGGCGTCGAGGCAGATCCAAAAACTACAAGGAAGAGTCTGATAGAGATTTCAATAGTAAGCTAGCTAGGCTAGAGAAGGGTATACAGGAGGAAGCCCCTGAGGAGAGCGAGCTTAGTGAGGGGGAGATGGATGAAATCGAGAGAGCAAAAACCATGAAGCTAGCCAGTACGTATACCTGCTACTTTGATTTGAGAATAATGGTTCGCTCTAACTTATCCACTATAGAAAAAGAGATATCCTCTAAAAAGCTCCAGAATCCGGTCATGCAGGCCCGACTGGTGTGCAATTCCCCGCTCAACTTCTACTGGCCATGGGGAGAAGACTCAGGGGTGGACTCAACACTCATCACATCTTCTGGCAAGATGCTTCTTCTAGATCGTCTTGTGCCCTGTCTTATATCCAAGGGACACAAAATCCTAATCTTCTCTCAATTTAAAGGTCAACTTGATATCCTTGAGGACTGGGCTACACAGCTCCGATCCTGGAACTGCTGTCGAATCGACGGTGCAATTGCACAAGCTGATCGACAGGAACAGATAAATTCGTTTAACAACGATCCCGACTACAGAATATTTCTGCTAAGCACCCGAGCAGGGGGGCAAGGCATCAACCTCACTGCCGCTGACACCGTTATTCTGTTCGATTCTGACTGGAACCCGCAACAGGATCTCCAGGCCCAGGACCGAGCTCACAGAATCGGCCAGACGAAGCCAGTGATTGTCTACCGGCTAGCTACCAGGGGAACCATTGAACAGACTCTTCTTGAGCGAGCTGGTTCCAAACGCCGGCTGGAGAAACTAGTCATTCAAAAGGGAAAATTTAAAAGCCTGCTTGATTCTACGAGTTCTTCCAACCCTCAGCGTCAGGTGGATGAGCTAAAGAAGATATTCGGAGACGAAGACATTGAAGTGTTTGACATCGGCGCCGAAACCACATCTGAGGCTCTACTTTCAGAGAAAGATCTAGAGATATTAACAGACCGTAGCGACGAGGCGTACTCGGACCAACGGATGAACGAGAGCGGGCGTGCGTTTGCTGCTGTCAAGGCGAATACGGATGCAGACGAGATCATGGCGGACATCACCAGTAAATAAGAAAGAAAGCTGCTGGCTGACTGGGGTACCCTTTTCTTTTTGGTATGGACCAAAAAAAAACCGTAGAAGCTATCTAGAACTTGCAGAAGCTACCGTGTAATATAATAAGATATCATTAGAGAGATATAAATCCAACAAAGGATATAGGCATAATACACCGTCTGCAAGGCGTTAGAAAAGGGTGATGTGGGGGGAAATGGAGTTATATACTATATCAAAAATAAGCCAGCCGATAGCCGCTATCGAGAATGTTTGGCCTCTTGCACTTGATCACGCAGGTCCGACAAGACTTCATTACGCTTCGCTAGATGGGCCTTGAGGCCTTCAACCTGCTCCTCAACGGCCTTGACATCAGCCCGGATGCGCTCAAGGCTCTCGCCCTCGCTAACCCGTCCAGTTCCTTCTCTGAGCTCCCGCAGCTCACACTCTTTATACTCGAGCATCTGCAGAGCTTCCTTCTTGATCAGCGCCCAGTTCGGTCCGTCAGTCCGCGCTCTGGTGCCGTTCTTTCTTGCCTCGACAGCCGCATTGGCTGCTTCCAGCTTTTTATCTAGCTCCGCCAATTCTCGCCGTAGACGGACTTTCTCCCATTCTTCGTCTTGTATGGTATTACTGAAATCTGTTCCCTGAGGCTGGTAGCTTGATTTGCCTCCCACGCCTAGCCGGCTTAGATATGCATCACCGAACTTGGCTTTGCGGCCTGTACTTGTGTCGTCGTTGCTGGAGACACCCCATTTCTTGGCTGTGCGGACATTGTCGAGCTGATAGTCTATCTTATTGGATTCGAAGGAGGCGCGGAGGGAGGCGGGGACGTTGCGGGGGATACGGTAGCCCTCGTGTCTGTTATTTAGGATGTGGAGGAAGGCGAGGGCTGCGTCTTTGGAGATGGTGGAGGAGGCGGATGGGTTGACTAGGTTCCATGCCGAGCGGATGTCTGTGTCTGGTACTGAGAGGGAGTCGTATAGATCTTGTAATGAGGAGACTGGACAACTCAGTTAGCACAGTCCCCCTTGTAATTATTTAATAAGCACATGGCTAAAGGGAGAAACACGTACATGCTATCTCTCCCCGATGGTTCTTGTTGGCAGAGTATATCTCCTCGTACTTGGCCTTGTCCTGAGGTGCCATGTACCAGTCGAAGCCGTCCTTGAGGCCAGGGGTATCGTCCTCGTCCTCTACTCTCTCGAATTGCGGTTGTGAGCCGGTCAGCGCCCTACTGGCCTGGACGAGATGTGCCTTTGACTCTGGAACCAGCCAGTCCGGTAGAGCAGGCGGTACATCGTTATATTCCTATATCATCAGCCTGTCAGTATATGTATATATGTATATATATCTCCGCAAAGTAGAACCCCCGAGTTAAACGCACCCCATTGACAAGGTCGAAGATCAGCCTCATGGCCACGCAGAACTCCTCAAAGTCCAGCTCCCCGTCTCCGTCGACATCTGCCAGATCCCACACCCGCTCCAGCTGGTCATCTCGCAGTCGGCTGTTGCGCAGGACGGTGGCCGCTTGCGCGTTGTTGAGTCGTGGCTGGCCATTAGATAGCGACGAGAAGATCTCCCAGTACCGCTCGACCTCCCACTGCTCTATCTTCTTCTCGCCCATGGTGCAGTAGCATACGCAGCCTCCGCTCAGCCTCTGATTGCGCTTCTATCTTCTCTTCTTCTTCTTCTTCGTCTTCTTCTTCGTCTTCTCCGCTTGTTTGTCTGCTGCGTCTTCGTCGTCGCTTCGTCGTTGCTTATCGTCGATGGCAGAGCTTCGGCTTAGTCAGCGGAACATATTAAATCCTGCAGTAGAAGAAGCGGACCTTGGTAGGTTGAGGGATCTGATATTTGATATTGATATTAGGATAAAGAAGAGGGAAAGAAGAAGAGATCATTAGATTATCCAGGGTGCATGGACTCGTGATGCGTCTGACTAGGTCTATACGGGGCGTAAACACAGTAATATACATGGCAAAAGGGGCGTTTATATGCGAATAAACAGGGGGGTTGATGGGAAAGAAGCAGAAAGTAGATGTCAGGGAGTTTTTTATTTTCAGGGCTGTTTCTTCTGGTCAAGCTGCTGTTGGACCTGATGGACGGCTCGCTCGACCTCAGCAACGAGCTCGGGGGCATCCAGCATCTTGGCCAGGGCCTTGCCGTCGGTGTCCTTGAGCAGCATCACCTCCTCTCCACAGTTGCCGTCATCACAGTCCGGCGCAATCTTCTCGTCAGCTGCCGTATCTTCCACCCCGTCCTTGCGCGGGTAGTGCCGTAGATAGACGTTCTCCAGGTCCGTCAGTGATCTCGGCCGGATCAGGTTCTCTTTTAGCAAGAATTCCAGGTGTTTGGACCCTCCCAATGCTGTATCAACTGGTTAGTACGTGATATGTAGATAAACAATGTAGTAGCCAGGCCAGCAACTAACCTCTCCAGTGCGACCAGCCGCGGTAGCAGAAGAAGAAAAAGGGTATATTAGGTATCCTAGAGAGACAGTCAGTCAGCACAGCCGTCCCGTATCAATCCAGCAAGTACGCAGTGCAGTTATATAAGATGGTGGCCCATACACCGGTACCAGCGCAAACGGAGCCGTCAAGGGCGCAACGACGATGCTCCACCACATGCGCTTGCGGTGCAGCTGCTGTCTCTCCGTGGCCAGCTGCTGCAGCAGGCCCATCACCCTGCTCGACCTGATCGCATTCTTGGGGTACAGCAGCTCGACGGGCTTGCGTGCCTGCCGCTCTGCCGTCTCCCGCCGCGAGCTCAGCGGCGGCACACTCTTGAGCCCCCATTCCTCGTAGGGGATCCGCTGCAGCGCCCGGTGGCCGTAGGTGACCAGCGTCTTCTGCCAGCCCTTCTCTGCCGCCTCCCACTTGGCCCAGGTCGCCGTCACCTTGTTCGTCACGCGGTCGAGGTAGCTGAGCTGCTTGGCCGGCACCGCAGCGTCGAGCTTCTTGCAGTAGATGAGCGTGCGGCCCGTCGAGATCGGGATCAGGAAGAGACGCATCGTGGGACTCGTCGCTGTCTCTCTGCCGTCGTCCTGCGCAGGCTTTTTTCTGGTTATATAGTAGTTATATCGGTTTTGCAGGCAGGGCGACTTGGAGGGCGAACTAGCTTCGAGCGCATCTTCAGCCGCCACCGGTGACCTCTGCTGCGCCTGGCGGGTCGACTGCCAGCGGGATCAGACGAATAGCTGCGGCGTCAACGGTCCTTTGAATCGTCACTCTCGTCGTCGCCGGCGGCCTTCGTCGCTTGTTCGTCTTTTCGCCTCCATAATCAATTAGTTAGTTCACGAGTTGCCAGCCCTTTTCCCCGGCTTAGCCCCTTGGCGAGAGGAAGAAGAAACAAGAAAACATCCTTCGCTCGTCCCTCGCAGCGCCGCCCAGCAGCAGCACCAGCAAGCAGAGCCAGAGAGCCAGACAGCCAGCCAGCCAGCAGCAGGAACCCGGCCGGTCGAGAGGTAGATAGCCATCCAGGTCGCCCGTCCCTGCAGACCGTCGCTCGTTCTCCCCATCCCTCGCTGCCCGGACGTCAAGCGGAACCATGCGCCGCGCTGGCAAGATCCGGCAGCGGGCTTAGCAGGACTTCCGAGAGAGAGAGAGAGACCCCTTTTCCCAAGGGAACACCGCGAGGAGGAGCAGCAGGGCCTTTACATGGCAGCACCGGGGGAGACGGCGGCGCGCTCGCTTCGGTCGACGTCGCGGGGAGGCTCTCCGAGGCGGAAAGCAGACCTGAAGCTGCTGGAGCCGCCGCTGTCGAGACGCAGATCCGCGCAGTCGGTCTCCGGGGCAAGCCAGTCGGACGAGCAGAGGTCGGTATACCAGCGTATAGGCGGCTCGAGACACGGCCAGTCCTCCAAGAGCTACTCGCCGCACAGCCAGGGATCGATACCGCGGACGCAGGGCTCGGGGAAGCTGGCTGTCCGGTCGGTGCCAGGTAGGTTGGAGATCCAGGAACCTATCGTTATTATTGTAACGAGCAATTGAGGACGGCCAATGCTGACTGCAGTTGTGTAGCTTGGGTTAAACACGCAGAGGACGAGGAGACGCCGTCGAAACCACCATCGCAGTCGCAGTCGCAGGCGCAGTCACAGTTGCAGCCGCAGTCACAGTCACAGTCACAATCACAGTCACAGTCATTCCCGGTGCCGCCAGGAGACGCCCATGTTGCCAGCCACCACTACTCACCCAAGGCGAAGGACTTTGCATTCGATAGAGAGTCCCGGAGAGAGAAAGATATCGAGCAAGGAGAAGGAGAGCTCTCGGAAAGAGCCCGATCATACACACACTATACGCAAGAATCCAGATGGAAGACGTTCACTCGGTCTGTACCGCAGGTCCGAGAGCCGACGCACCAGCAGAGCAAGATAGTCGACGCAGACTGGCTCAACCGGAATTTTGGCGACTACTCGGATCCATGGCAGGGATACATCGACGAGAAGGCGGATGAGAGCGCCCGGCACTCGGCTACCTTCATCCAGCGGCGGAAGATATGGATGAAAAGGGTCCAGTACAAGATCCTGCACAGTCCCATGGTGCCTCTGATCATCCGTCTTACCGTCTTCATCTTCTCGGCCATTGCCCTCTCGCTGGGTGGATCAATTCGACATCTCTCGACGACACATAGCCGACCCCAAGGTCCGTCTCCGCTCATGGCCATTATATTCGATGCAATTGCACTTGTTTACCTAGTCTATATCACGTATGATGAGTACACGGGCAAACCGCTTGGACTGCGGTCAGCCAGCGCAAAGATACGGCTGATCTTCCTCGACCTGGTGTTTATTGTCTTTGCATCGGCGAATCTCAGCCTAGCGTTTGCTTCTCTGTCCGATGTGAATGGTTCATGCTCCAGTGGAGATATAGATCTCACCATCAACCCCAGGAACGACAAGATCTGTGATAGACAAAAGGTATTGGCTGCCGTCTTGTTGGTTGTACTGGTTGCCTGGCTCATGACCTTCATGATCAGTGCTCTACGGTATGTTTTCTCCCTTCTCAAATCATCTCTGCCGCTGCTAACGTCCCTATTCCAGAGTCATCGAGCGAGTTGCAGCCAAGTAGGACCTTTTTACTCTCACTATTACCATACAATTACCTCCCTTTGTTACTGCTACCTAGCATCATTACGCTGCATGTTGCCACATGTTTTCTTTCAACCACCTATACATAACTCCGTCGCTCTACTTCTAGACAACCCCATTGTTCCCCCCTTTTTCTTTTTTTGCATCTATCGTTGGAATATCTGTTTTGTTTTGTTTGTTATTGCTTGCTTCATCTTGTTACAACGGGTTGGGAAGACTGTTTTACTGGACCCGGTGTCGATAATTATTCCCCCCCTCGCCCCCTTTTTTGTCCAGTCACCTTGCATTTGGATATTCCTTTTTGGATGCATCCATCAGTTCTGCTTTTTCTTGACTACATAAAATCATAGTATACATTTTAGCCATTTTTGTTACATCCTTCTCGTCCGCAATTTTCTTTTCTTTTTCTTTTTTTTTTTTTTCTTTTCTGTTTTGTTTAAACAGCAAAGACAGGGCCCGAGTCGCCGTATATGGGGTCTCGATCGAACCAGCCAACAGACCGTATCGCCGACGCCTGCTTGTCAACCTCCTCCTCCCCATAGCACAGATCCCACTGTTTCCCAGGCGGATACGCTCCTATCATCGCAAAGTCACCTTGTGTGTCTGCGAGCAAGCAGTGGGTCACTCCAGCCGGCACCACGATAACGTCTCCCTTCGACACGGTCGTCTCGAATCTGTCTGGGTTCTCCTCGTGGCCGAAGCAGAGCCTCGCCTGTCCGGCCACCACGCTGAGCACTTCGTGCGTGCTCGAGTGGAAGTGGTTTGCAGGGTACATCGAGTACGTCCACTGCGGGACGACGGCGCCAACGGCCTCCAGATGCTCTCTGACGGCGTCGGGCGAGGCAGAGTCGAAGACAGACTGGTAGATGAGCAGCGGCTTCTCCTGGATCGAGGTGTTGGGGAAGTTCCCCCAGGCCGGGATCAGGCGCTCCGTGACCTGCAGCTCCTCTAGCGGCCGGACCATCGTCGTCTCAGCTCTCAAGGTATATATAGATTAGTTATATCAACTGCACCGTAGATACTCTTCAACTTGTTGCCATCCTCTCTCCTCGCCATCCTCGCCTTTCTCCAGTTTTAAGTATCAAAAAGAAAAACGCGACGTCATCTTCTTATCGATAAGCCGCCGCCCCCAAACTTGGCTTATGTAAGCGGCAGCCTGTCCTTCGCCTTTCCGCTTTCTTCGTCTTCTTCGTCTTCATCGCCGACGTCGAACACGCAACGAACTTCTGGCACACCCGCACACGCCGTCTCGGTCCGTCAGAAGCGCTTTAGTTCTTGCCGAGACCCTGCCTGGCGCTCTTGAGAAGCAGAGACCGCGGTCGACAAGCTGCCTGTCTCGTTCTGTGACAGATTTTCTGCGGCGGCTGTGACTTTACTCTGTGACAACCAACGCTCTGCTGCGTGCCCTCTCTCTCCCCTGAGAGACCCCCAGCTGCTCCTCGAGTGACTCCCTCTGTCTGCCCTTGTTCTACACTGTCTCTGTCTCTCAGATCCCCCGACAGCGTCAACAGATATGCCTCCACCCAAATTCACGACGCCCCATCGAGATGACCTGGACGAAACGTGGGTTTTTTTTTGAGCTTCCCCCCTCCGCAGTATTGCGGTGAACGCGTGAGCTGACTACGTCTCGCCTATAGATGGACCTTTCTCGAGCAGGGAATCGAGAGGGTGATGACTGATCTGAACAGTGGTATTGATATGGCTTCTGTAAGACTTCCTCAATGTTTTTTTGTGAGCGGGACAGATTGTGTTCCTCTGTTATATTACATGCTGGCAACTAATATAGCTAACCTCGTTTCCAGTACATGGGTGTTTACACGTTGGTTCTCCCCTTATTTCACTTTCGATAGCCAGCCAGAGAGACAGGGTAACTAATCACTATCAACAGTGCCGTCCACAACTTCTGTACTTCACAAAAGGCATTCACAAGCCACAATACGTCCGCCCATAACACGCGAGGAGGTGAGCTGTCAGCTGTCAGCCTGAAACCAAATGAAGCTTAGCTGACAATATAGTTACAGCACATCTGCTAGGTGAAGAGCTTTACAACCTTCTTGGACACTATCTCTCCCGTCATCTTGGAGGTGTTTACGAAGCCTCCCTTAGCCACACTGACGAACCCCTCCTTTCATTTTACATTAGAGAATGGACTCGATACACTACAGCCGCCAAATATATTAACCATCTTTTTAGATATCTAAATCGTCACTGGGTGAAACGAGAAGTCGATGAGGGCAAAAAGGACATTTACGATGTGTACACCCTACACCTCGTTAGGTGGAAGGAGGACTTCTTCAGACTCGTCCACGAAAATGTCATGAGCGCTGTGCTGGGCCTCATCGAGAAGCAGCGTAACGGCGAGACCATCGAACAGTCCCAGATAAAGCACATCGTCAACTCATTCGTCTCCCTTGGCCTGGACGAGAGCGATACTTCCAAGTCGACTCTCGTTGTCTACCAGTACTACTTTGAGAAGCCATTCATCGAGGCCACCAGAGTCTACTATGACAGGGAGTCAAAGCGCTTCGTGGCCGAAAACAGCGTTGTCGAATACATGAAGAAGGCAGAGCTTCGCCTAGAGGAAGAACGTGCTCGCATCGACCTATACCTCCACCCAGACGTTACCAAGAATTTAACAGAAACATGTTTGGATGTTCTAGTTACCTCGCATTGCAACCTTATACGGGACGAGTTCCAACCCCTCTTGGATGCTGAACGACAAGATGACCTTGCCAGAATGTACCGACTGCTGTCAAAAATAAAGGACGGCTTGGACCCACTGAGGAACAGATTTGAGACCCACGTCCGAAAGGCTGGCCTGTCGGCAATCGCTAAGGTAGCCTCCGCTGGGAGTGAAGGCGTTGACCCGAAAGTTTATGTCGACTCTCTGCTCCAGGTACATGGCAAGTACCGATCCATGGTGGATGAAGCATTTGCTGGCGAGACAGAGTTTGTTCGGTCTTTAGACAATGCTTGCCGCGAATTCGTCAACCGCAATGCCCTCTGCACTACCAGCTCAACCAAATCCCCTGAGCTGCTGGCGAGATACACCGATTCCCTTCTCAAGAAGGGCTCCAAGTCATCCGAAGAGTCGGAGCTCGAGGAGCTTCTCGTCCAGATTATGACCGTCTTCAAATACATCGAAGACAAGGATGTCTTCCAGAAGTTCTACTCTCGAATGCTCGCCAAACGACTCGTCCATGTCAGCTCTGTCTCTGATGATGCTGAAACTAGCATGATTAGCAAATTGAAGGAAGCCTGTGGGTTCGAGTACACCAACAAACTCCAGCGAATGTTCCAGGATATCCAGATCTCAAAGGATCTAAACACCAACTACCGCGAGTGGCAGGAGAGAACCTTCGACGAAGAAGACCGCAAGAAAATGGTCGACCCTCACTTCCAGATCCTTGGTACTGGCTTCTGGCCCCTTAACCCCCCTTCAACACAGTTTATCCCTCCTCAGGTCATCAACAAGACAGTCGAGCGCTTCAAGTCGTTCTACTTTGACAAGCACAGCGGTCGTAAGCTGACCTGGCTCTGGCAGCTGTGCAAGGGCGAAATCAAAGCAAACTATGTCAAGAACACCAAAGTCCCATACACTTTCCAGGTGTCGACCTACCAAATGGGCATTCTTCTACTCTACAATGACAGCGATGTCTTTGAATACTCCGAGATCGAAAAGGCCACTGCCCTCTCCCCCGATGTTCTAGACCCCAATCTTGGCATCTTCGTCAAGGCAAAGGTTCTCATTCCTTCTCCAGAGAACGCAAAGCCTGGTCCAGGAACTTCCTACGCACTAAACTACCATTTTAAAGCAAAGAAGATTAAGGTTAACTTGAACATTCAAGTCAAGTCTGAACAGAAGCATGAGGCAGAGGACACACACAAGACCGTCGAGGAGGACAGAAAATTGGTTCTTCAGGTAAGAATACTATTTACAATCCCTTTTGTTCTATTTTCACCTTTTTAACTTCTTTTTTGCAGTCTGCCATTGTGCGTATCATGAAGTCCCGCAAGCGCATGAAGCACGTCCAGCTTGTTCAAGAAGTCATCCAGCAGGTCAGCGCTCGGTTCCCACCCAAAATATCCGATATAAAGAAGAATATCGAAGGCTTGATGGAGAAAGAATATATCGAGCGTCTGGATGGCGATGAAATATCGTACATCGCGTAATTTAACGACTGACCAACCAACCACAAACCACAAAATTCGCCCTCACGGTATATGATCCAATGACTTAAATATCCTTCCTATGCGCAACATACTCTGGTCTACACTCCCTCTCCCCCCTTCCCCCCTCCCCTCCTTGTATCATACGTACAGGTGGTTTTCTGTTATTGCTATTTTGGCAGCGCGCGGAATTATAATAAAGGGGGGAGTGGGTTGGAAGAGGGAGTACACCAATAGACTGTTTTGTTACTGCGCAGCCACTACATACGCAGACATATGTTTTACCCTCACTCTCTCTCTTGCTAGTTGCCCTTTTGACTCTCCCCTTCATCTTCCTTATCTTCCTCTCCTTCCCCTTCTTCTCCTTCTTCCTCTCATTCCTACAACTGATCTGCCTAACTTGCTGCACTCAGTGAGCAGCCTGCCATTTCACATTCACACTAGGTTACTTCTGAATCAGCTATACGTGCTCTAGAGTACAAAAATAAACAAACCTCCCTTCTATGTTGCTGATCTAACATCTCATGGCTGTAGGTATTTGTTTGTAGAGAAGCAAAAAGGTCTTTTATTCAATAAGGTAATGCATTGTAGAACGCTAATTTCAAACAAACTACCTATCCAATATATGTGCCTTGCCAGAAGCTAAGGAAGAAATATATCCAATTCAAATCAACAAATATATGTATGAATTTTTATCCTGAGGATGAGGTCGTAGGAGCCTTGCCTGCTCCATGAGAAGACGAAGATAGAGGATCACTCTCCAACACAGCATCTATATGGTCCTTCTCCGTTGATTGGTCGCTGCTCTGGGGTCTCGAAGACCCCGGCCGATCAACGTCTTCCTTGGCTTGCATCTCCTTCATCTCAGTCATAACAGGACCTTTCGTCGAGCTCTCCATCGATCGTCTCTCGTGATAGGTACTCGTCATCGACGCTCTGGGCGTTCCGGTGGCTGTCGGAGATGAAACGGGACTTGCGCCCGTACTCGTGTTCTTTGTCTGCCACTCCTTGCGACGCTCGTTCGCCCACGATCCCCACGAACTAAAGTATGCGGAAGCTCGCTGGCCAGCCGCGGAAACAGTGGCTTGGGCCTGCGTCAGGTCCACAGCGGGAGCTTTTCGCGCAGCAAAGGACCACCCGGATGTCGATGGGGTGGGTGAAGCTGGGGGCGGAGAAGCAGGGCCCGCTTCTTGCTTGCTGCTGTCATTATTGTTGTTGGCTTGGCTTGTATCCAGCGCCGCAGTGATGGATGCTGCTGCTGCTTGCTTTGCCCTTTCTTCGTTGCGTTTCCTTTGAGCCTCGCGTCTTGCTTCGAGCTCCGCCCAGAGAGAGTTGAAGGCCGTGGTGACCTTCTGATGACCCGTGGCAAGATGTTTGTTGAGTGTTTCGCGACCTTCGCGCACTCGTTCGTCGAGGTGTAGATCTGCAACTTGCTGTGCCAGCCGCCGTTGGATATCCTCAATCCCGAGCCCGCCCGCACACGGGTGGCGTGGCTCGACGACGGAGAAGAGCAGGGCGTCAGAAGTGAGTTTGTCAAAGAGCGCGAAGTTAGGGGTATGGCGCCAGTGTTCGATGAAGTCGAGGTTAAAATCCAGCGCAGGATCGCCCTCGATGTCATTGGCAGGCTGTTTAATTGCGCCTCCTGAATTTATCTCATCGTGGTATTTTACGCATGAAATCAGAGCCAGAAGGTATTCTTCAAACTGGAGACGGATGAACTCTTCAGATCCCATGTATCCGTGGGTCTTTGGCTGTGCAGGATGTGCTTCATCCCAGGTATCGTTTATTGTCTGGGTGAGGAAATCGATCCATCGGCGATCAGCAGCCGAAAGGGCTAGGGCCGCCCGCAGCGATGGAGACGATATGTTCACCGTATCCTCGTCAAGCTATATAAACTATAAGTCAGTACGGAGTAATGTGGCGGATTAAGGCAATCTTGGAAATCAATTACGTTTATTAGTATATCGCTGTATCGATCCTTTTGCTGCAAGAGCAGCGAGTTGGTCGAGCCAACAAGGTACGATTTTGTTCCGTAGTCGGCGAGAAGATCCAGCTGTTGAAGCGGCGTATACGGTCCAAACATGCTCCCCTTGCCGAATATCTGAAGCGGGAGCCCCATATATGCAAGGACTGACAGAAATCCATATTAGATACTCCCCGTTTTCAATATAAATCCAAGAAATGGACAGCCTTACGTGAACTTCTCTCGCTAGTTTTAAGCGAGCTCGGTTTCTCAACCGTCTGCGCATAGGAGTCATAGGCAGGATCAGCGCAGTCCTGAAGATTATGTATAAGGCCGGGTATCAATGAAATTAATGAGAACTGTATCATGCATAAACGCTCGCATCTGGAACCAAAAAATAGCATCTTGAAAGAAGTTAGTTGTAACGCTCGTATTTGATAGATATATAGTCAAAGGTGATGGATGAATAGCTTACCTTTGGCTGTAATAATAGACACTTAAACAAAACTAAAGTCTGGTGCTTGAATTCATGTATCATCTCTCGTAAAGAAAGGCCGAAATGCTCGTCTTTGTGCAAATCTTCGTTTTTCAAACTGATCTTCAATCCTTCCCAGAATTTCTACCCACAGGATTAGCATATTGAAACAATCTGACGTCACGATGTCCCGCATACCTGGAGGATATCCGTATCGGTAAAGTCCCTATATATGATAACCGGGGTCAGTGATCATCTTAGCCTCATTACTCCGTATTCGAGGAAAAGAAGCGTACCGTTGAGCAAACCATGCGGAGGTGACTATCGACAACTTCTCTCTCAGCTGGCCCAGATGTCTAGGCTCGTTTATGATAGCCACCACCGCCTTCTGCACCGTCGACCGCGTCACCTCCGCCGGGCGATTGATCAGCTTGTCCGAGTCGAGCTGGGTGGTGCAAGATATGCCGAACAGAGAGGTAGCCGGGGAACTCTCGGTCTCCTTGCACTGCAGCGTGAAGTAGGAGAAGTCTTCCGTAGACCTAATGAAATGCGTCCCGAGTCAGCTTCCCGCTTCCCGCTTCCCAAGCCTCTTCCCTCTCTTTATTCAGCTGCTTGTCTCACTAGCTAGCGAGCTACGGCAACGGGCGAAGGTGTTCCATACGCATGAGCTCCGTCCGACAGCGCCATGAACGGCAGCAATGCCCAGTCATTCTTCTTCACGGGGTCGACGCCATCGTCGCAGAACCAGAACTCGACCTCGGGGCCTCTATACGGAGCAAAAGCAGTTAGCATAGCCTCTTCTTAGTGCGCTGGTATAGCATGTATCCAGCGGTAGAGGAATGGGGAAAGGTAGGCGGGCGCGGGCTCACCTTGCATGGTGGAAATCGACCACGAGCACGATGGGCTCCTGGTGGACCTTGCCGCTGCCCATGTCACAGCTTCATTGAAAGCAGTCTGTATAGCTGGTAAATCGCAGGAGACCGGACGAGAGGCAAGGAGTCTTCCTCTTGGTCTTTTTTCTTCGCCAACCCCGGCCTGGTCGACTGTGAAGCTTCCAACCAGGTATCCAGATGTCGGGTCGGGGCGTGGCGGAGGGAGATTTTCCACCTCCGGCGTGGGATGGAATTTGAAGTCGCCCACGAACTCTCATGCATAACAGCCGGGATAAGGGCAAGGATGAAGAGATATCGAACAGACTACGGAGTACTCGACTACGAGGTTCTACTTAGACCATAACTATCATGAATGACAGGGAATATCCTGTTAACTGGTTAGTTAGTTGACTGACTAGCTCACTATCACCACCGGAGACCCCCAGACGAGCCTGGCCGTAACTATAAAATTCATCTCTGTCAATGACGATCTCATGCACTGCCCTGATTGCACGACTGAATACCCTTCATTGAGCAGCCGTGGATTCATGCTGCCATCATGGCTGCTACCAGCATCTGGATCATCGGCATTTTCCTCATTGATCCTCAAACATGGCCAGAAGAGTGTCATGCGTTGAAGGTGAAAACTGCCATACCCCTATAGCCACCTGGTCGACCCCCTGGCCGGTTCATTCTCAGATCCTTCTCGGATATATAACTAGCTACAGCCAGCTACTTAGCCGGTAGCTAGCTCAAGCTCAAGTTTCATCTGATCCTGGAGGATGCTCGGGTCGTGCTGGATGCTCATAGGGCAGATTGAAGGCCCTCGCTACCACACTCGCTACCCCTCTGAAGGATCTCTCAATGTCTCCCCGTGTGTCCGTTAGCATAGGAAAGGGTCTTCCGGGTATTGATAATTACCTTGCGTAGCTGTCAGGGTAGACGCCGTAGACGCCATAGACGCTGCAGTGACGTCAGGCAGTCCGCTTCTCCGCAGTCACGCCACTGCAGGACTTTGATGATCGTTAAGACCCAGAATTCCACGGGTTACTTGGACATCTGAAGTGATGGGTATCATCCTTCATTATGGCTCTGGGAAGAGCTCTCCGCCCACCGTGTCAGTGCTTCAAATTCATCTCTCGCCTTTCCCTTCATGTTCTTTAACCCGAGTTCCCTGAGTTCTGCAAAAAGAGCCACAGCCTCATCATACATGCTGTGTGGAGTCCATCCATCACGCGCGACGATTCCCGCTATAGCTTTCCAAAAGTCTTGCGCTTCATTCCATCCTTCTCCATCCTCTACGTGTCTCCGGAGCTCGTCCTGTGTAAAGTGAATTGGGCACGCAAAGTTGAAGCCAAGCTCATGCCAATATCTATATATATATCAGATACTGTAATTCAAATGACCGATTATTCACAACGTACCTTTCCACATTTATCAGTGATTCGCGCAATGGCAGAATATCGTCGTCCCAGGTGTCGCCAACAAAGCTTATAGGCTGGCACCTTACTCGCCCGAACTTCAAACGGAATACTTTGTTGAGACTAGTGTTGCGTTTCGCTGTCTGCAGTTCATAAAGATAAAGAATTCTGGAACTGGCGATCTGCTTTTTCAGCCGGGCCTTCTCACTTGGTTCAAGCTCCTTGAAATTCGGCGGCGGTTTCAAAATTATTTCCCCGTCATAATTAACTAGACGTGAGTGACGGCCTTGAAGAACTAGGGGCCCAGCCCAAGCTTGCTGCCAATCAATCACACTAGTGATATGGCCTTTGTCCACAAAGAGGTTGCCGGCATGGAGATCTGTATGCCAGATGGTAGATGCAACGAGATCTGGGTCGTCTGTGGGCAGAAGATAAGGGGCCACTTGTAGATATTTTCTGAGAAGGGAAAGATGGGCTTCAGGGGAATTTTGTGCTGTAGGGGTCGTGGATGGGTCGGTGGCAGGCTCGGGAACCGCGTATTTCTCAATCCACTTCTGTTCACGGCGTGCTAGAGCTATCGCATATTCATGTGGATGGTGCCCTGAACGAATTTAAACGGTAAGAAAGTAGTGAAAGTATAGAGATAAAATTGACTTACATGGACCCCGATCTATATCCATCAGAGAACGTTCTTTGGTCCAGAAATCCCTTGCTACAGCAGGGCCAATGGAAAACCGCTTCTTCACGTCCATTTTAAGCGCCGGTGTTGTATCATTCACAACATCAGCGACCACAGCCCCGGGGACTGCCTGGCCAGAGTAATAGAGATTCCCATATCTAAAGTCTCGAGTCAGTTGCAGTTTATCGAAATTAATTCCTGAATTATTTCCTACCTGCTGAAAGATACCGAAAGAAGCTTACTTTCAATCGATACCAGATCCTCTACGATTTTAAGTCTGTCTTCTAGAGACAGATCATGCCATACATCCTCTAGTTTTGTCCCCACAGCTTCCTCCATGATGATATACTCGGCGCCAACGGGGTTATCGACGTGTGGGCTCCACGCATAGACCTGCGGGACGGGTATCTGGAGCACTGTACGAGCCTGTAGTAGAAGTAGAGTAAACAAACGATGTCCAAACAACCCGCTACAGGCAAGAAAAGCAACTTTGGTCTTACAAAATCCATCGTGGCGACTTCTGATGCAGTGGTATAGTACTTCGGTCCTGCAATGGGGTGAGGTATCCTGGCAACGAGAGTAGACCCGTTGTCCATCTTGAGATGAAAGGTCTTGTTAAAAGAGCCTTCTGCCAGGTTCGTCATGGCAACGCACTTGTTGGCTTTAATGCTTGTGGCCGCGATACGCTGGAGCTCCGGTACATTGAACGGTGTGAATCGGTCCTGGAGTTGCTTTTCTTCGTCCCAGAGCCAGCGGCCGCTTGTGTACCGGTAGAACTTGTCATATTGGTCCGATATCGAGGGTGGCTGTCCGCTGGGGCCTGACGAGGATGGAAGATGGTATCTCCTATAGGTCTTTGGTGAGCTCAGGCTTGTAGCTGCAAGTCGTTGAATCAATGTCGTGGTCTTCATTGTATAGTTACTGTAGTTACTGTTGACCATTTGAGGTCTAGAATTTGATCTAAGGCGAGGTCAACGCCGGCAAAGCCGCTGCAGCCGCGGACAGCCATAGAACTATGGACTAGAATTCTGGTCGACCTGATTACTATGCAAATTCAATTATGGATTAATCTGTCGGATAATCCACCACTTTCGCTGTAGAAGATACGAGTAAATCAAGGGCCCCTAGTTATCCCGCCCACATAAGTTAACTAAGCATATCTCCGGCCATGCATAACCATTTCAACTACCAAAGCAAAGCCCTCCAGCCCAGCATCACGATAAGGCCTTTTCCCATAGCATTTGTCAAATAAAGTGATTCATTTCTACTCCTTAGTAACTATTACAATTAAAGATATCTCCCGACCGTTCGAAGTTACCAGCTCTTCCTTGATTTGCCGTACTCCATACTCCGTACCATGCAACAGACATCTGTATGCAGCAACACATGCAGGAACCGGAGAAAAGTGGAGGATGGAAGCTAAGGTACGACGCATACACATACGCTCGTTGAAGATAGACGAAGATCAGCAACTGATAATCCCAAGGGCGCAAACACAGGTGGGAAAAAGGGGGGGTTGTGGAATATAGGTAAAAAGGAATTTTTAACATCAAGCCACACGGCGCGGTAAGTAACGTAACTGAGTTAGGCCAGGGGAAAAACAGCCAGCGAACAGTTAGTGGTTATTAGTTGTAGGGAGACTGTTGGCTGTTGGCGAATAACAAATATGCAGGAAGCGGAACTGGAGCTGGGGACGGGACTAGTTAAGCGGCGGAAAGAAGCAAATACGGAGTAAGTCAAGAGGTCAATCAATAATGGTATGCACAAGTATTATCCGAATGTACGTACAGGTGGTATATAACTCGTCTTGTTCGTCTCAGGTGAATGCATCCAGCTCAGTCCATACTACTACGTACGGAGATAAGGCATGTATACAGCAAGAGGAAGCAAGCAAGCAAAGCAAAGCAAAGCAAAGCAAGCAGGTTGAAATATGTATGATATGGACGGATGGTACTCCGTTATGAAAAAGGGTATGTTTTAAAGCAAGTTATTCCATCCATCTATCCGGCCAGCCAGCTAGCCAGCCATTGCCATGCCATGTCATGCCATTGCCATGCCGTCAAGTCAGGTGAAGCGAGTTCAGTCGGTCGGTCAGTCAGCCACCCAGCCCTATGTAAGTAACGTAAAACATCTCTCACTCCCGTTTCCCGTTCCCAAGGTTGACTCGCCTGGCCCTTCTCAGCCAATTCACAGAAGCAAAAAGGAAAATGAACAAGCAACAAGTGTATAGATAAGACATAGGCATAAGCATAGACAGGCATAAGTAAGCAAAAAAAGACATAGACATAAAATAGTGCTGGTGCTGTGCCGGTAATTAATGGGGATGGGGGAGGAGAGACAGATGTGCAGGAGGTACTCCGTATGTATATGTATGTAACGGCGGGGATCAAAAAACAAGGTATCTGACGTAGTAAGAATGACTTGCTACCTGAGGGTAAATATTGACAGTTTCAAGCAAAAAAAGGGGGGGAGGCCATGAGTTGGAATGGAGGAGAAGCAGTATCGGGGTCAGGGTCGGGGATCTGGTTCCGCTGGTTTGCTGTGCTGAGTTTCGGGTTTCGATGACTGGTGCTGGGTGCTGGCGTTGCTGGTGGTGGTCGGCGAACTGGACAGGCAAGGCTAGTTAGTTAGGCTGGGACTGGCCGCACGATCGCATGAGGATGAAACGATCGTCTCTAGTCGCCGTCTACTTCACGCCCAATTCTTCTTCTTCTTCTTCTTCTTCTTCTTCTTCCTTTTTTTATTATCATTTTTCCTTTCTTTTTCCCCTTTCATCAATGTTTCTCCCACGCATACCTTTTTTTTGTTTTTGTTTTTTTTTTTCTGCTTCGTATATATTTATCATGCTTCGGCGGTAATTTTTTTTTTTCGAATTTCTTGTAATTTTTTTTTATTTTGTGTTTTGTTTGCCTGCTCGATATCCTATCCTGTTCTGTTGCTTTTTTTCGTTTCTATTAGACGGTCATTGCTCTCCCATCAACGTTTTGTTGCATTTATTGCTTTTCTTTCCCCATTTCTCATCCGAGTTATTTTTTCCTCACTTTTTCTTAATGTATGTATTGTCATTATGAATAATGCATTAATGGCGCGGATTGCACCCAGTGTATTATTGGGGATGGGACACTGAGGCGGTGGCTGCCATATCTATTGGGGGCGGCTGGGGCTCGGTGTACTCCTGTGAAACCTGGTCGACGTTATGATAGTCGAGAATCTCAGAGTACCTAGACAAGTCAGCGTTAAAACTTGTCCAGCAACAATGAAGAGTAGGGAAGGGGGAAAGAAAAGAGGGAGTGGTATTCAGGGTATTTGAGGTGGCTGGGTTAGTGGTATTTGCGGTGGTGGTGGTGGCATTGGTATTGTGAGGGGACTCGTGGTGGTGGTGTTGTTGTTGTTGTTGGTGTTGTTGTTGATGGAGGGGGAAAGAGGCGAAAGGAGCTCCGCATACATCATGATCTTCCAGCTATCGACGGGGAGTTCGGCGTCGTTGAAGGACCAGTCGAAGCGTTCGCCGGCCTCTGGTTCGTCTGTAGGGTCGTGGTGAGGAGCAAGGTATTCGTGGGCCAGAGCCTGGACAGCGCTGGTTCGTGCTCTGGGATCAAAGACGAGCATTTTCTCAATCAGATCGACGGCTAGAAGGGGTTAGTCTTTGTCTGATTGACAGGCACGGTTGGAGAGAGGTATATACCGAGGGGGTCTGCATCTTTGAACTTTTCACTGAGTGGCTGTCGTTGTCTCTTGGGAAGAGACTGGACGAATTGGAGTGTCTGCTCGGGTTAGTTCGAAGGTCTAGGTCTAGAATGTAGAAGAAAAGTTGAAATAGAGAGAAAAGGCACCCACGTTGGCAGAACCGATAGTCTGGATGACCTCGTCTGGTGGCGTCCCGAGCAGCTCGGTGATGATGGAGAACTGGTTGACATGATCCTTGCCCGGGAAGAGCGGTCGACCAGTCAGCATCTCGGCGAAGATGCACCCCGCACTCCAGACATCGACCTCGACGTCGTACTTTTGCCATGTCAGCATGATCTCGGGGGCACGGTAGTAGCGCGTCGAGACGTAGCCGGTCATCTGGGGGTCCTGGACACGGGCGAGGCCAAAGTCGCAGATCTTGAGGTCGCAGTTTTCGTTGATGAGGATGTTGCTTGGTTTGAGGTCTCGGTGGACGACGCCGGCGGAATGTACATACTTGAGGCCTCTCTAGACGGTGTTAGCAGTCATTCCGTTAACGTATTCAGTATTGACGTATTCAGTATTCAGAGAGGCGTACGAGGATCTGGTAGAGAAAGTACTGTATGAACTGCTTTTCTAGGGGCCGGGAGGTGAGCAGTCTGTGGAGGTCGGTGCCGAGCAGCTCTGTGACGAAGTATCTGCGGGCGAGTGTCAGTAGATGTGCGCGGCTGATGGAGGAGCAGGCAGAGCACCTACATGTCTTCGAGCGGCGAGATGAAGATGTCGCTTAAGCTGATGACCTGTAAGAAGTTAGTATATATATATTATTGTTATTGTTATTGTTATTGTTATTATTATTATTATATGGGGAGGTACATTTTCATGTCGCAGGTGCTTGAGCAGCTTGAGCTCTCGGTAGGTCCGCTTGGCTAGGACAGGCGTGCTGAACGGCTTCATGATCTTCTTGACGGCGACGGCCTGGTTTGTCAATTGGTCTTTGGCGGAGCTGCACAGAGAGTTAGCCCGCGGGGAGGAGGAGGGTACTGGCGTAGACCTGGGGATATCTACCAGACAAGACCGAAGGCGCCCATGCCCACCGGCTGCAGGTCCGAGTATCTGCGGCAGTCAGTAGGCGTCTTATGCTATCTTTATCATCTCCATCTCGATCTGATGCTGAGCTGCAGAACGTACCTGGTGGTAATTTCGAAGGTGGTGCCGAATATCTGGGCGCGCACGAACTCCGCCATGATGAAGACGGCCGAAGCACGCAGGTATATCGATAGAGGGGTAGAAGTCGAGGTCGAGGTCGAAGTCGAAAGAGTAGCTAGTTATCGGTTGAAGGTGTTGCTGGCCGGAGGAGATGTGGCTGATGGCGATGGCGATGGCTGATGGAGGTTGAGTTGAGTTGAGTGGAAAAGGTGGAAGTGGAAGTGGAAGTGGAGGAGCAAAGAGAGAGAGAGAAGAGAGAGAGGAAGAGAGGGGCGGCCCAGTGAGCAGCAAGTTCGCAGCGACAAGCAACAAGCAGCAGCAGAGACTAAGCAAGGCAACCCTAAGCAATAGGCCAGCGCAGCTAAGGGCCGGGAAGCCGGTGGACTGGATGAGATGACTAGACTAGGGCGATGGAGATGCGATGGATGCGATGGAGATGAAGCAAGTAGTTATCCCACTACTGGCTACACTGACTACTGACTACTGACTACAACTGACTGACTGTAGATATCAACGAGCAACGAACAGTGAGCAACTATCTGCCGACCTCTGCTCCGTCGGCCATTAGGTTATCGAGTATCGAGTCCACCAAGGCTGCAGCTCTGGTTCTACCGTCTACAAGTCTGGCTTGCCTGGGTCGAAAGGCCTCTCCGCGTCGCCACCTCGCTCGCCTCGGAGCAGACAGCCTGAAGCAGACAGCTTGAGCTTTGTCCCGCCCCGAGTTTCTTCCCTCCCCCGGTTTACATCATAGAGCTAACTAACTAGTTAGTACTGTGACTTAAACTAAGAGAGTGTTTAAGGTCACTGTCAAACAGAGAGAGAGAGGGCTTGGGAGCTGGCTGAGGGCTGCTGGTTGGCTGGGGTCAGAGGGCGGTTTTAAGGGGGACAGCGAGGCAGCGAGGCAGCTCGGGACGGTGCAGGAGAACCTCCATGTTTCAGGTGCAGCAGCCGCGTCCATTGAGAGGAGAGAAGAGAGAAGCAGAAGAGGAGAGGCAGGAGAGGAGAGGCAGATGAGCAGCGGAGGATAGACCAGAGGATAGACCGGAGGATACTAGAGGATGAGCGAGCGGCCTGTCCTGGCCCAAGGCTGAAACGGCCAGCTCAGCTAGGACTGAGGAATGAGGACTTCGAACTGCGTCCCTCGGTCAGGTTTCAGGCTCTTCGTCGTCGACTCTGCCTCTGCCATCTTCTTACCTTACTGCGCCTGCTAAGAAGTCCCAGTCCAGTCCCAGTCCCAGCCAGTCCTCAGCCTACGGAGCATCCCTGGCGCTTCCACATGGCATGGCCGGGGCAAGCGACGGACGCAAGATCTCGTCGTCTTCCCTGTCTCTCCCTTCTCTTCTCTTCTTCTCTTACTCTTACATCTTCTCTTACATCTTCTCTTACATCTTCTTCTTCTCTTTAATATCTTCTTTAATATCCTCTTCAAGTCTTCTTATAAGTCTCTTATAAGTCTCTCTGTAGTCTCAGTCAGGCTCACCGTAAATCTGGCGTAACGTCCTGTAAGATACCGCCCGCTGCCCCCTCGCCGCCTGCCAACTTCTGCGGGTAACGGTGGGTAATACGCTTACCTAACAGCCCGCCTTTTCCTTGCTTTTTCTCTTCTTTCTCTCTCTCTCTTTACTCTCGTCACTCTCTCGCTCTCTCGCTCTCTCTCTCTCTCTCTTACTGTCTTCTTCTTCTTCTTCTTCTTCCTCTCTTCTCTTCTTCTTCTTCTTCCTCTTGACTCTTGACTCTTGACTCTCTGCTGTCTCTTCTCTGGTTGTTGTTCTCTGCTTGCTCTCTCTCAGCTGGCTTCCTCGTCTCCTCTACGTCCAGCAGCCCGTCCTCCGACATCCGCCGCGAGACAGTTCAACCAGGTCAACCGCCTGCGACAAGACTCCGGCGACCAGCGACCGCCAGCCAGCCAGCCAGCCAGCGAGACGAGAGACAGGCGTCGTCCATGCGCTGCTGGCCTTGAGTTCCTCCCTCCGCCGCTGGGGTCTCGCCGGCCCAGGATCCACCGTCGCCTGTCACCACCATCGCCTACACACGACCAGACACACAGTCCCATAGTCCATCGACAGACAGAAGACGAAGGACCTCCAGCATAAAGAATAAAGAGGACAAAGACCGTCTTTGTTGTGACGGCCGCCCTTCGCCTTCGCCGTCGCCGTCGCCCTGCAGCCTCCTCCTCCTCCGCATAGCCTGCCTCGTAACAACTAACGACACCACCTCAACATCACACTAGTTATTGCATCTATCTCACATCTACAGACATCACGCCCGGCCTCCCGCTATATCGCCTGCCTCCCCTATCATTCAGTCACCGTGTCTCCACCGGACAGGATGGGAGGATGTCTGAGTTCGGCCGGCAGCGGGTCGGACGAGATCATGGAGCAGAAGAAGAAGAGCCAGGCCATAGACAGAGTCCTCGAGGAAGACATGAAGCGCCTCAAAAAGGAGTGCAAGATCCTCCTCTTAGGTATTATCTTTTTCTTCTTCTTCTTATTGTTCAACTCATGATTGCCGTACTAAGAGGTGCAGGCTCCGGCGAGAGCGGCAAGTCGACCATCGTCAAGCAGATGAAGATTATCCACCAGAACGGTTACTCCGTCGAAGAGCTGTCCATGTACCGCCTCACCGTCTACAAGAACCTGCTCGACTGCGCCAAATCGCTCGTCTGGGCCATGCACCAGTTCGAGATCCAGCCCTCCAGCGCCAAAGTCCGCGACTTCATGGACTACCTGCTCGACTACAACATCGACCCGGACCCAAACGTCGCCCTCGAGCTCAAGGTCGGAGACGCCATCACATACCTCTGGAACGACCCCAGCATACCCGCCGTCCTCGAGCGCCAGAACGAGTTCTACCTCATGGACTCCGCCCCGTAGTACGTCCTCTTTATCATATAATAAATATTTAGTTATATGCTAATAGCAGATAGCTTCTTCGAGGAAGCAAAGCGGATAACGATGCCAGACTACATCCCCAACGAGGCTGACGTCCTGCGCGCCCGAACAAAGACCACCGGCATCTACGAGACCAGGTTCACCATGGGCCAGCTCTCCATCCAGTACGTCATATATTATATCTATATATATATCTATATATATATATATATAAATATACTAACATTCGATAGTATGTTTGATGTCGGCGGCCAACGCAGTGAACGCAAGAAATGGATCCACTGCTTCGAAAACGTCACCTCCATCATCTTCTGCGTCGCCCTCAGCGAATACGACCAGGTCCTGCTCGAAGAAAGCAACCAGAACCGCATGATGGAGTCCCTCGTCCTCTTCGACTCCGTCGTCAACTCGCGCTGGTTCATGCGCACCTCCATCGTCCTCTTCCTCAACAAGGTCGACCTCTTCCGCCAGAAACTCGGCCGCTCCCCGCTCAACAAGTACTTCCCAGACTACTCCGGCGGCAACGACGTCAACCGCGCGGCCAAGTACCTGCTCTGGCGCTTCAACCAGGTCAACCGCGCACATCTCAACCTCTATCCTCAGTGCGTATATACTTCCTTTCTTACAGTTTTAAGTCTTATACTAACTTGCTGTAGTTTGACACAAGCAACCGACACGTCGAATATCCGGCTGGTCTTCGCCGCCGTCAAAGAGACCATCCTCCAAAACGCCCTCAAGGACTCCGGAATATTATAACCTCGTCCCCCTACCTCTCTTCTATCCGACTACCACCGCCACCACCACCACCATTACTACTTCCCGCTTCTACTTCATGAGATACCACTTACATACCCACGACTTTTTGACTTCAACCGGCGTTCACTGTTGTTCTGTCTGTTCCTCTCTTCTTGTCTGTTTTACTGCCGTGTTTTATCTTTTTTTTCCCATCTCTCTTCTTTTTTACTCTCTCATCTACCAAACGGGACGACACTGTACCGGCGCGGCGTCCTCTTTTTTTTTCTATTCCATTCCATTTCCTTTTTCTATTTCCTTTATTTCCTCGGTCATCTTCATCTCATCAGCGAGTTTCTTTGCCTTTCTCTTTCGTTTTCATATCTTCTCTTCTCACTCTCCTTATGACGCTGCACGCCCGCCCAAGCACTGCACTATATCTATTCGATTTCTCTCTCTCTCTCTCTCTCTCTCCTCCCTTGAAAAAGACGCCTCCCCCTTTCTTGGTTCGTCCCTTTTACTACTCACTTTCCTTACTACTTTTTTACTATTCGGTTAATGCATCACTCACGACCAAACCCACCTCTACATTAATATCATTCCTCCCCTCCACCCGACCTACTCCTCTACCTTCTCTACCTCTCTACCTATCCTCCTACCATGCCTCCTCGACTACGCCATGTTCCAACCTCTCCATCTACCCTGTTTCTTCCTTGCCTCTGCCAAAAAGAAAAAACGAACCCACCCCCTTTTTCTTCTTCTTCTCCTTCTCCTTCTTCTCCTCCTTAACTTCTTGCTATCCCCCTTTTTTTTTATCGTGATGATGTACGAGAACCCCGTCTCTCTCTCTCTCTTATAACTTATCTATCTCTCTCTCTGTGTGTCTCGACTTTGACATTCTATCTTCCATCTGTGATGTGCTATTAAACTACCGCTTCTCTCTTCGCCCTGACTTCTCCCTCCAGCTCATCTAGATTAAGCTTAAGCTCAGCATCTCATGTCCATCTTTCTCCAGCTCGTAACAAGAAGCCCGCAGACCAAGCAACTAAAGCAGAGTTAAGCTACGTAGTAAAAGTAACTAAAACTGTCCAACCTTGCTATTTATATGTTGATGTTGGCTGGCCAGCTCCTTGTTGGATGCTGCGAGATTTACCTGGCAGACAAGGAAGACGGACGCCGGCCCGTCGAGGGATGTCCGGCTTCATCTACTGCAATATGGAACCCGGAGACTGCTAATCCGCCGTCTATCTCTCTGTCTATCTCTGTCCATCCTGTCTATCCTGTCTATCTAATGGTTATATGTGCCTGTCAGCCAGGTCTGTCTGTCTAACCGTCTCATGCAAGCTGTGCTGCCCGGGCAAGGATACTTACAAGTTACCTTCACCTTTAGCTTGCCGTCGCCACCAGCGCCGACCTCGAACTTGATAAGCTCGTCTCTTCCCGGCCTGCGACTTTAAGAGAGCTTCTCATTCTTCTTCTTCTCTTCGTCTTCTTCTTCTTCTTCGTCTTCTTCTTCTTCCAGGCTGTGCGACTTTTGCATCTTCTCGTCCTGGCTGCCCCTCTGCCCGCACGCCTCTACATCCATCACCAACCAACTACTACACCAAACACCACAACTCCACCCAACATCACCACAGACGAAGCTAGAAGAGAAAAGACTCAAGAGCAGAGAACAGAGAAAAATGGCTCCTGGCATCGACACCTCCCACCAACCTCGAGAGCGCCGGCCGTCCGTCGGGGCTCCGCATTCAGACCTCCAGGGCCCCGTCGGACCAGGCTTCTCGCGTCCCAAGCACAAGCGGACCTTCACCGGCTTTGGGCCCAAGGACATCAAGTCCGTCGAGGCCAGCATCCCCGAGCCCCAGCGAGCTGCGTGAGTCTTCCCTGTCTGCTCTAGTTTTTACTCTAGTTTACTTGTGTGGTGCTGTGGGTACTAACGGTGGTGCAGGTGGAAGAAATACGTAAGGATGCAGCAGCGAATACACCATCTGACCAGCTAGTTAACTACCAAGTTCCTAACTAACCGACTAAATTGACGGGAATAGGCCCCCAAGGAATTCGAGACCAAGGAGGAGTTCGAGGTTTGTTGGCCCTGGCTGTCTTTTGCTTGGAGATATTCTACTGACTAGTTGCTGCAGTCCGAGGTCGTCCGCCATGTCGAGACCAGCTTGGCCCGCTCCATCTTCAACTGTGACGAAGTGTACGTTGGCAAAATGCAAGACTGCGGAGTAACTAGCTAGTTACCAACAGAAGACCATGAATGCTGATACTTCTGGGTAACTAGAGCTGCCTACTCGGCGACGGCCCTGGCCTTTAGGGACCGCCTGGTCGTCGAGTGGAACAAGACCCAGCAGCGCCAGACCTTCAAGGACCAGAAGAGAGTCTACTGTAAGCCCCCCTCTCTGGCTTAATTTATTATCACCTGCTAATAGACGGAGATCTCTCGCTGGAGTTCCTCATGGGACGAGCCCTGGACAATGCCATGCTCAATGTCGGCCTGAAGGACCTCGCCAAAGGTGCGCCCTCACTCGTATCCAAATCCCGGTTATCGAGTTTATCTTATGGAGCAACAAATGCCCCCCAAGTTCCTCTGCTTTTAAGTCAAGTGCTAATGTTACGTCATAACTAACCAGATGGGCTGGGCGATCTCGGGTTCCGCGTCGAGGACATCATCAAACAGGAGAACGACGCTGCCCTGGGCAATGGAGGCCTCGGTCGTCTGGCTGCCTGCTTCCTCGACAGCCTGGCCTCGCTCAATTACCCGGCCTGGGGCTACGGCTTGCGCTACCGCTACGGCATCTTCAAGCAGGAGATCGTCAACGGGTACCAGATCGAGGTTCCAGACTACTGGCTCGATTTCAACCCCTGGGAGTTCCCACGCCACGACGTCACCGTCGACATCCAGTTCTACGGATGGGTCCGCAAGTACCAGGATGAGAACGGCAAGACCGTCCACTCATGGCAGGACGGCGAGATCGTCCAGGCCGTCGCCTACGACATGCCCATCCCGGGCTACCAGACGCCCACCACAAACAACCTGCGTCTCTGGTCCTCCAAGGCCGCCAGCGGTGAATTCGACTTCCAGCGCTTCAATGCCGGAGACTACGAGAGCGCCGTCGCAGACGAGCAGCGTGCCGAGACCATCTCCGCCGTGCTATACCCCAACGACAACCTCGACAGGGGTAAGGAGCTACGTCTGAAGCAGCAGTACTTCTGGTGCGCGGCCTCGCTCTTCGACATCGTCCGTCGCTACAAGAAGACCAAGCGGCCCTGGAGCGAGTTCTCCGACCAGGTCGCCATCCAGCTCAATGATACCCATCCTACTTTAGCCATTGTCGAGCTCCAGCGTATCCTAGTCGATGAGGAAGGCCTCGACTGGGACGAGGCCTGGCGTCTCGTCTCCAACACCTTCGGCTATACCAACCACACCGTCCTCCCCGAGGCACTGGAGAAGTGGTCTGTCCCACTGATGCAGAACCTGCTGCCCCGTCACCTCCAGATCATCTACGAGATCAACATGGCCTTCCTGCAGCACGTCGAGCGCAAGTTCCCCAAGGACCACGACCTGCTCAGCCGCGTCTCCGTCATCGAAGAGACCCAGCCCAAGATGGTCCGCATGGCTCACATCGCCATCATCGGCTCGCACAAGGTCAATGGCGTCGCCGAACTGCACTCCGACCTCATCAAGTCCACCATCTTCAAGGACTTCGTCACCATCTACGGGCCAGACAAGTTCGGCAACGTCACCAACGGCATCACCCCTCGCCGTTGGCTGCACCAGGCCAACCGCAGACTCTCAGACCTCATCGCCTCCAAGCTCGGCGGCCACGAGTTCCTCAAGAACCTCACCTTGCTCGACAAGCTGGAAGGCTTCATCGACGACAAGGAGTTCAAGACCGAGTGGGCTGCCATCAAGACCGCCAACAAGGAGCGTCTGGCCAAACACATCCTCGAAACCACGGGCGTCAAAGTCAACCCCAAGGCCCTGTTCGATATCCAGGTCAAGCGTTTCCACGAGTACAAGCGTCAGCAGCTTAACATCCTGGGTGTCATCCACCGCTACCTCCGCATCAAGGCCATGAGCCCCGAGGAACGCTCCAAACTGGCCCCCCGTGTCTCCATCTTCGGCGGCAAGGCTGCTCCAGGATACTGGATGGCCAAGACGATCATTCACTTGATCAACAGCGTGGGCGCAGTGGTCAACAACGACCCGGACGTCGGCGACTTGCTCAAAGTCATCTTCATCGAAGACTACAACGTCAGCAAGGCCGAAATCATCTGCCCTGCCTCCGACATCAGCGAGCACATCTCCACCGCCGGCACCGAGGCCAGTGGAACAAGTAACATGAAATTCGTCCTTAACGGCGGTCTCATCATCGGAACCTGCGATGGTGCCAACGTAAGTCTCCTTATATTCATTCTACCTTCCCTATCCATTGCTAACCTGTGCTGTTAGATCGAAATCACCCGCGAAATCGGCGAAAACAACATCTTCCTGTTCGGCAACCTGGCCGAAGACGTCGAGGACCTTCGCCACGCTCACGTCTACAACCCCTCAAGCATCACCCTTGACCCTTCGCTGTCCGCCGTCTTCGACGCCATCCGCGCCAACACCTTCGGCGACGCAAACTCCTTCTCGGCAATCATCGACTCGATCACCCAGCATGGCGACTACTACCTTGTCTCCGACGATTTCAATTCCTACGTCAAGACGCATGATATCATTGACGAGGCCTTCAAGGACAAGGACGGATGGGTTGAGAAGAGCATTCTGAGCGTTGCCAGGATGGGTTTCTTCTCGTCTGATCGTGCTATTGCCGAGTATGCCGAGGGTATTTGGAACATCGAGCCTTTGGACGTTACCAAGTAAAATTACTTACTTGAACATGTGATGTGATGTGATGAAAGGAAGTGAAAAGGGGGAGGATGATGATTTTCCTTTATCTTTGTTGATCTCTAATTTGTCGTTGTTTTTTTCGTGGTAAAATTGTTCCCAGATACAGAGCAGTGCTTGTTATAGCAAGCACAGACAGAATAGCAAATAGCAGTTAATTGATCTATCTCAACTTGATATTCAAACTCCCGAGTCAAGAAGCCAGCTAGACCCACGGCGGCGCAGCGAACCACAACACCTTTTCAGCCTCAAGCTCATCCTGGTAATCTTCATCCGGAAACGCATCTCGTATAATCTTCTCCCTATCCGCCGCTCCCTCTATAATATATATCCCCTTCGTAAACTCCCAGTATTCAGGATAATATCCCGCACACTCCCAGTCCACGATACCAGACAACTTCCCACGCTCAATAATGATATTATAAAAGTTCAAATCAGCATGCGAGAAGAACGACCGATACGATCGGGAGTGAACGTGAGCAACAGCCTGTTTCGTCTCGGCAAAGATAAACTTGTGGATCAGCGCGTCGTGGAAATCCAACTCGTTGTCAAAGGGCCCACGCGCCCGGTCGTGAGAGTCCGGTAGGCGTACATCCAGAAGTGGACCGCCTAGAACATTAGCAAAGCGGTGGGGGGTGGTGTTTGGGATTGCTCGGAGTTGTTTGATGGCTGAGTGCAGGTCTGCTGAGAGCTGTGTGCGTTCCGGGTACGATAGCCGGTAGAATACCTCCTGCAATTGCTGGCCTCTCACCCGAGTCATTACCAGCATGACTTTTCCCTGATGCTCGAATGTGTCTATGAATAGCGGGGCGGGTATCGATGTGTGCTGTTCAATGATCTGAAGGGCTTTTACTTCGTTATATCGAGCCCGGTGACAGTTCTTCATGTATAGTCCGAATGGAAGTTGCTGTACTAACGAACCCCGATACGGGTAGAATCGTTTGCTAATCTGAGCTAGAAAAAGGTAGCACCATACCCGGATTGGTTTGGGTACAAAGTGCCAGCAGCTGCGAATATACTGGCAGACTGTCTTGCTTAGAGAAACTATTATTATCCTGGTGTATTAGTTGATAGTTCTCAATCTCCCTTATACCGTTGAATTTTAATTGTGAATCTTACTGTAAGGTGATCGCAGCCAGCCGAGAGAAATATCATCTTCAACAGAGAAAAGATGTAATGCAGTAGCAATCTTGGAATGTATCTGGAGTAACTCCTCACTAGGCAAGGGGTATAATGAAGGGTTCCGGGTGTACATTGTGAACATATGGGGGCCGTCTTTCAATGGCTCTCCATTGCTAAGGGTAAGATCAGGGCGTTCTCCGGGTGCAAGGGCGATCGCCAAATACTAGATATCAGTCTCTTAGTATCAAGCCATTACCCAAGATACTCGATTAATGATAGGCTGGTAGGACAAACATGAACGCTTTTCGCATCTGGCTCTATCTTCTTCGGTGGAACAGGGCCTAACCCCCTCGTAATCTCTAGATGACCTTCTCGAAAAGCGGACTGGACCGAGGGTGACAGGAGCAATAGATTCTGTAGTGCATTCTTTGGCTCGGTACAACTTTCTAGCATGCCCCGTAGCCAACGAACTACATCAGGGGTTAAGAAGGCTTCCAAAATCGAAAGCAGTGGGCTCTGAAGATACCGTCACTTCTTGTTAGACGAGAGTATTCCAAGGACCCGACAGCGGTGAGGGCTACCCACCTCATATGCCAATTCATCGTCATGGAAGATTGAAGGGGGTATAATCCATGCGGGTTCAACATTAAATGTTGCATTCGCAGCGAGACGTCCACGACGGTTGACCATGCAACAGCAATTCTGCATATCCCGGCTTTTTAGGAGACATTGCGATGGTAATGGTATATCCTCTTGTTTTGTGACTTCAAGCACCATAGTTAGCTTCTAATCTGAATAGTATTATCCACCGGAGCTTTACATTTAGTAACCAATCGCCTCCAGTCTTTCTTGAATTCACGTAGGTTTGCTTCAACGCTGCGGCTTGGGTTCTCTTCCACCTTTCGCAGGAGGTATATAGCTGCACAGCTCGAGTCTTGGGCCTTATCCAAGAATCGTTTCAACAGCAAGTGCTCAGTGGGAGTTAAAGCAGCAGATTTTACAGTGTCAAGAGCAGTTGCAACAACGTCCTCCGCAGACTCCATTGCTTTTGCCTGTCACCAATGACAGCCTGTAACCGAGCCAAAAAAAAAAAAAATTGCTCGGCCTGGCTTGCTGTTAATATCAAGCGTTGAGGTCGTCCTAAGGTGAGTCTCAACCATAAAAAGGCCTGAACCTAATCTCGATAGCACGTGATTTGGAAACTCTGCC